>NC_051291.1:19711798-19876798 GCF_015220745.1 Sebastes umbrosus
AGATGACTGCAGCCATGCTTCAAAATAACACGCAGACATGGAGCAAAGACGGGAAAACGGACTGAAAACAGAGTGACTCTACAAGCATTTAAATCAAATGTCCAGTATGAAAAGAAAGCAAATTCCCATTGTGTTAACATTAATAATTAATGCTCAAAAATACGTACATACAGTAAGTGCTGTAATTTTGCCAGTAAAGGTCAGTTTAGTCATCAGTATTTTTCTAGTTTTCATTCCACAATTAAAAACGTACACATGGTGAGTATTTTAAAGGCTGATTACAGTAATTTTAGATCCAATATATTTAAATGTGATTACTTTAAGGCCAACAAAAATAGATAAATGAAGAATACAGAATTTCCCTATAATAATTGTATTCCTGGCAGCGTGGAGAAAGCTTTGAAACATTTAAACCTTCATTTTGGGAAATAAAATTTACAGGAAATATAATTTAACAGAATGACTCAATGGATAAAATATAAAAAATCCAAATAATTAATCCAAATTTGAGACTTCCTGTTCGGTGTTTCCCTTTTTTGAAGGGAGTGATGCATTGCAGGGACTTGGAATAGATATCTCAGTTTTTTCAAAATCCATGGCTATGACTATGCATTTCTGTTGACACTCCTTCCATATGATACAAATAATAATATATTTTATTTACAGAGCGCTTTTCAAATAGCCTACTCAAAGATGCTTGTACTTGTTTGTACTTTCAGTGTGATGTCTCACACATGCATACATGTAAACGTATAGACGCCAGTCGTTGAAGAATTCAGGAATTGCTTTAGATGCTGTCATTTAACAGAACTTAAAATAAAAACATATGTCTAAATACACTCATACAACTGTTCTATCATAAAGTCTATCTTTATGATGCCTATAATTTTCAATTTCTTTTTTGTTGTTATTTTGACACTGTTGTAGAGGTGTTAATTCAATTATACAGTATATCTCTTATTGAGGTCAGGTCATAGGTCAGAGTGGTCCTGTTGAACTGGACTGCATTATATTCTGAGGTCTTTCTAATATTCTGCTCCCCTCATGTGTGTAAATAGGAAGGACAATAATTAGAAACACCTTCATATACAGTGTAGTCCACTACAACAGCAACTTTAAATAGTAATTGAATTTACACATTTCTGAAAATGTCACCATACAGTATATACAGTATATACTAATATATACCGTATGTCTTAATACATATTTCTAAATTGAGCCTAAATGTAAAGAAATTACTTCAAATTGAAATATGAAATCTTTGAAAAATGGTACACCGTCTTTTACAAAATGAGTCAAATGACTCATTTAAATCATTTGTTCCACATTCCAGAGGAGCACAAAAGGTCATGTGAATGTACCTTAGCCAAATGTACCAAACTGGTGACACTTACACAGACTTGAGTAATAAATCACATCTTTTTAACAGAAAATGTACAGTTGGTTTTTAAACCTCATGCCAGCAGTAGTATAATCTACAGTACACTGCAGTTATTTTGTCTATTGTGCAGAAAATATTGTGCTGAAAACTGTGAAACATGTGAGTACCCACAGCAGCTGATAAGAATCACCAACTCAGGAGAATCACACTTATATTCACACACAACAAAAACAATGAGATGATTAGAATCAAAACACACATGCACGCTCATATCCCCCCCTACACACACACACACACACAGCCCCCCTCCTCACCCATAGGTAGAAGCGTAGTGCGTCCAGGCTGCAGAGGCTGGTCCTGAACGGGATGATAACCACAGTGTAGGATCCAGAGCCGGGGGGATGACAGGCCATGGAGAGGAGATCAGTCACTGACAGCTAGTACTACTACTACCAGTGCCCCATACAGCTGCATGAGTAACAAACAACAAACTACAGCTCGCCAGCGGCTGACTCAGAATAATACCACAGAGAGAGAATGAGAGGGAGAGACAGAGCAGGCAGGGGTGGAAAAAAAAGCAGCAGGATACACAGGCACAGGCAGCATGGTGCCCCCGGGGCGAGGTAATGAAAAATTCCACATGTCACTGCCATGACTGGTTAATCGACATACAGTGACAGAGTGAGAGAGATGGGGGGGAAGAGATCTGAGAGGAGGATACAGGTGTGATCAGACATTTGCAGCTTGTGTGTTTGGTTAAAAACCTTGTTCACTGAATCTCAGCTGTACAACAAGGATAGTTGGGTTTCCACAAGCTTTCTCTGCTCAAGGGATTGGCAGAATGTTCTAGGGATCATGTCATCCTGCAGCTGAAGTTCAAACATGCCATTCCTTTGTTGAATGAAAAGAGAGCGTGTGTGATTATTTTGTGCTTTGGTTTCAGGTGAGCACTCTGTCCCGACATGTTCCCTGGAATGTGACATAACCAGGGGACGAGGTGGAGTGCGTGCCAGGGGACATTATAGCAACAGAGTATAGCAGTTAAGAAAAACAAACAGAGCAGTCAAGTAGAGTTTGGAGAGCAGGGTGGGGATGTAGAGGGTGGAGCGCTCATGGATTTCAGCTGCACTGCATTGACATTAACATCATTACTATCAGCGCTCAGCTGTTCAGCCGGGCAATACCAGAACAGAAAATCAGTGGCACATGTTGTTTATTACTGCCTCAGGCCACACTGGATGGAGACAGGAACAGTACTGTTGGAGAGATGGAGAGAGGGAAGAATATGAAGATTCAGCCCACCAAAAATGATTATCTTCCTTTTTCTTTGGCAAAATTAACTGAAGCACAAATTAATGATGGCTGATATGATTACAGTTACACACTGGTACATTAAAGAAGTACTCACTTGAATAAAAAGTACCAATACAACAATGTAAAAATACAAGTAAAAGTCCTTAATTCAAAAACCTACTTCAGAATATAGAATACACATAAAAATAGTTTTATCAAGTATTACCAGCAAAAAGTACATAAAGTATCAGAAGTAAAAGTACTCATAATGCAGAAAAAAATCCCAAATAGTGTTATTCAAAGCTCTGTTGTATCCTGTGTGATGTATTATTTGAGATTTGATATGCCAATAACTTTGTAGATTTGCCCACAGCCTCATAATATCCATGTTTCATGAATATATTTTTTTCTGTATTTAATATATAGCATCAATTCCATTTTGCAACTTTTTTTTTATTCAACTTATTATTGTGGCCCAATGTGTTCTTGTGCGCAATCTGTTATTCTTCAACATGAGTTTGCTAATGATTGAGTTTCTCTTGTGTAAGTTTCTTTAATACAGCTTTACATGCCCACAACACAGGTGGTGATACCCCTCTGTTATCATTCTCTTTAAAGGAAGTTTCAAGTTTCAGTTGATCTCTCATCTGGGGAACTTTTAAAATTCTTGAATTATTAATGTGTATTGTCAATTGTTCAGATTTTATTTAATACTAAGGTTTCACTGTGTATTGTAGTTTGATCAAGAGGTGATAATATGTAAAAAAAAAAAAAGTTAATTGGGAATTAAAGGCGCAATCCACAGATTTGTTTTCTGTGGTTCTGGAGGAGCTTTGACATGTGTGAGAAATAACCCCTCATAATGTCACAGGGATGTCTCGGGCTTGACATTACAATTTATTAAAAGAAAGCCCATATTACAACCTGGGATTGTGAAGTTTGAAAGATGTGGGCGTTAAACAAGCAGGGAGGTTCTAACGAGGAGATACTATTACAATAAGTTGCATTATGGGAAATGTAGGATCCAAAGTTTTTCGGTAAGACCGATACTTTGGACTAAAATCAGAAACCATGTGACTGATTCCTCTAGTAGGATGTTCCTGCTGTTAACAGGAGCTAAATTGCGAGAGTACTCTTTTAAGCTGTGATTACGGTGCTGAAAGGAAGGCTATACATACAGTATATATTGTGTTTGATTATTCAGAGGGTGCGGCTAAGTTTGTTTCTCCTGACAACTGACATCTTAACGGACCTCCCTGTTTGACGCCGTCAACATAGATCCACTGAATTATCACACTGCTCTACAGTAAAACCCCCAAACTAAACAATTTAGGGGATTTTCTTTTAATTATTTGACTTGAACGTGACTATCTTTACATGTAATCAGATGATTTCATGAATAAGACCTTAAAACCTGTTGAGTACACTCACTGACTGTCTTTCCCACTTTAAAGCTGCAGTCCTGCTGGATCACCAGCAGAGAGAGCTATAAGTGCACATCGCCTGGCTGGAAGTTGAGAATCATATTCAGAGCTGACATTTTGTGACTCTTTATGATATTCTCATTGAAGCCGTAGGCTGAAGCTTTTAGTCAACGCCAGATGGCGCAGCTCAATGAATGCACAGAGCACTGAGACTTCCCTAAAAGTGTGTCAACTATTTTCAACCTGTTACTTAAGACATTTCTACAGACTGCAATTCATAGAAAAATAACTCTTAATAACTTCATCTCAATCACAAAAGATGACCTTATTAAGATCTCTAAGAGGTCACTTTTACATAACACACCTATACATTACATACTGTAGGTATTCCCTGTATTAAAAAAAAGCTGTATTTTCATGTTTGGTCACAAGCTTAAGGCCAGTCAACCTCGAGGTTTGAGGACAGCAGTTGAATCAAAACATGGGATTAACTAAGTCGCTACCAAGGAACGGCTCTCTATGCTCCAGCATCTGTGAGATGGAGCCTGCAGGGAACCCATGACCCCGTGTTACAGCATGAGACACATGATGCTCACCAGAAGGAAGCCTAAAGCTCTACATGATATCATGGACACTAACAAATGATGTGTTTTCTGCTGTGAGTCCTTATTTTTAGTTGATCATGTGCTTGGGGCTTTTTCTGGGAGTAAAGAGAGGCCACAAAACATCAACTTCTGCACAGCCTTGTTGTTATCACAGATCATGATGAGTTTCCACTGTGGGCCCCCCGAGGGGGAAGTTCACATTGTCCCACAAATAGTGTTAATATATTCACACAAGCTGCATTTCACACATGTATTCACATCGGTGTGCTGTTAAGGTTCACTCTCATGTTTTAAATACACACAAGTTTATATACACACACTGCAGTCACATTTTCCCCCTACATACGGACTCTTTTTAGTCACTACTACTACTTGCGGCTGAGAGTGGGCCCCTTGTTGCTTCCTGTCTCACTCCCTCATACACACACATACTTTCACACATGCATATTTGCTCTGCTGCTTTCATACAGATTTTAAAACCACATAGAATGAAAATGACACGTGAACGCACACAGACAAGCAGCCGGAGTGGAATACACATACAACTCTTGAAAAATAAAAAGTTAAGTGAAGAGTGCAGCTCTCCATTCAGTGGTGTGAAACAGGACTGAAGAGGCTCAGCCAGGCAGAATTGAGACATTATTCTGGGCCATAGAGAGGTTGCACTCCCTTTCGCCTCTCCAGCCCACGCCAGCACCGGCCGCTCAAGGCTCACTGTTCCAGATCATAGCTCCAAGGAATCTGATCCAGATATGTAACCCCCCATACCCACTCACTTCAATTAGGAATGAAAGAACTGCGTCTCTCTGGTCTCTCGAAGGGGCCTCATTACAGACAAACACTCACCTCCTTGTCCTGAGAAATCTACTGTAGGCAATGAACTGAGGAAAAACAACAAAACAAAACAATGTTATTGCAGAAATAAGATAGCGGAAACTGAAAATCATTGGAGTTATTCATGCCAATGACGTTATATTTTTTTTAAGTTACACCAAGCAAGATTTTTTAATGTAAAATACAGTTCTCAAATTTAGACTGTAAATGTACCAACACACTGAATTGAGACTAAATTTGCTTTCTTTAGTTAAGGTTAGGCATTGACCTTGAAGAGTTAAGGTTAGGCATTGACCTTGAATGGTTAAAGTGGTAGTAGGCAGTATATTTTTGGCATCATTGGGCAAAAATTCCATAATAATCTTTCAGCATATTGTAATTCAAGTGTTCTGAGAGATAACTACACTCCTGCACCTCCTCATGGCTCTGTTTACAGGCTTTAAATTTTTTTTTTTTCAGGTTACCTGTTTCATGTACTACTGTCACGATAGCGACCGTTTTATAAAAATAACTTTTTTAAATCATATTTGCTCCAATCTCGCCTACTTCAGCTTTAAGGTTAGGATAGGTCATCGGGCACTGAGTCTTCGCAATTTGCAGGTTACCTTCTAGACACAACCTAAAATTGGTGTAATATATTTGTATCAATAAGAAACACAATGACCCTCCTCCACTTTTTTTTTTTATCATTCCCTATCTTTCTAGCTTGACAGTTTCATGCAGTCAGACAAAACACATGGCAGCATATGGATTGTACCTATAAGCCCAGCTGGCCCTGTTACCATTAATACCATGGGCCCCCAACACAGGCACTCCAAATACCTACCCCCCTCCTCTCCTCTCCTGTTCCATCTCCTCAACATTTATCCCTCTTTTCAAAGAAACGTCTCATCATCTGGAGCTCTCTGCACCAGCCTATCAGGCTTCTCTGCTCACTAGCAGAAATTTGGCAAAAGATATATCGTCATTGGCTGAACTTTGATTCTCCGTGATCACGCTACTTTTGTGTTTAATGATGCGTTCAACACTTTAATCAATGACTTTTGAAAATCATCCACCTGTGGAATCGTTCCACCAGCGAAACTAGACTGAAGAGGTTTTCCACCCACAAATGTCAAACAGATAAGGCTGACTGCGAAGTCATGCATGCACATTTATCCTCTGATAGTCCCAGGTGTTGAACAGACTGCACTAAATACCTGCTTTTCACTCGTATATGTGACTTTCACATATTCAGACAGCAACGTTAGGTAACACAATCACACACATACTTCTGTCTCTTTTCATTTGCTCACTCACTCATCCTCTCATCCAGCCAGTCACGCACACACACACACATCCAAACTCACAAATATATCCCGTGCCCTCTCCTTGCCTTTCTCTCACAAACACACACACACACACACACATATTGTCACGCTCATGCACAGCCCAATACTACAAGGCCAGGGCCAGATGCAAACCAGATGTTCCCCAGATGTAGATAAGAGCGAAAACACATCAGCTGAAGCACACCACCTTTTCACCTCAGCTGCACGGAGTAGAAACAGATGCGGGACACGAACCTCCTGAGTTATGAATGGCTGATACAGTGTTTTTCAGAGAGTTAAGATTATTAGTATCATTACTGTAGTTATAATGGAGTTAAAATAAGCATATCTAATATCAGGGGAGAGTGGGTTTCATTTGAAAGCAGCATTTTGTGGGGGAGAATACATTTTTTTTGGTCAGAATAAACAATATTTGCTTGACTTTTACATAATGTTTCATATTTCAGACATTCCTTTGTGTCGCTGTGGCTTTCTCTCTGTAGTTTTGACATTGAACTAGTCTCAAAGTCACCTCAGTGAGACCAAAACAAGTCCCCCTCAGAAAACATATGCAGGGACGAAAACAAAGGATTGACTTACATCCGCCTCGGCCCGCCCCTTTCAAACCCTCCCCTCCTCCCCTCCTCCCATCCTCCCCTCCTCCTCTCCCCCTCGCCCACAAACACACTCTGCAAAAACAATATTTCATAGAGCGCCGTGTTATCCCCTCAAACCACAGACTGCTCTCAAAAGAACAAGAAGTGCTTTACATCTACAGATAAATACTCGAGGGCTATACGCACACTCACTGGCCACCGCTGCTCAAAGAAAAATAAATCTGAGACCCCAATCTGTATGTTACACCGGCACCCCCCAGGCCTGCCCATGAGGACTCCCACCCCCCCCCCAAAAAACAAACACAGTGAGTCAGGGTCTCCTTGGGCACATTTCATCTTAAACCCGTTCACCCTGACATGCAAGCTCCCCTGGTGAACCCCTGACAATATCCAGCTGCCAGCGAGCTGCCTCGCTCTCCCTGCACCCCAAATTTCTTCAGACCCTGCCCTAGAAAGCACACACACACACACACACACACACATATGAAATCAGAGTACGACTCACTCCTCCCCCCACAACCCCACCTGTGGCCTCCACAGCTGGGCGAATGCTCCCATGGAAACTCCTCCCACTCCACGTATGTACTACTTTCTGTGTGCATGTGTGACTTCATTTTTGGGTTCACTGCCTTTTTTTTATTCCCCCGTGTTTCTCCCCCATCCCCCCTTCACAAAGTACAAAGTTCCAAATTTAGTTTACACCTCACAAAACGCTCGCACTTGGAGATATGAAAGAGCAGAAAAAATTGCATTATAAGTTACTCCCCATTCAGTATTTATACCCCTGGAAGAATGGATTTGGTGATTTGCAGGTCAAACCATAACTAGATTAGACATCTGCTGTTTAAATCACATTACAATTTCTATATTTCAGTGTGTACATATTTAAATATAGTGATTTAAATGTGGTTTATCAATGCTTACTGATCAATTAATTTTCCATACTCCTAATATAACATAGTGTCTGCATTATTATAGCCTACAGGCATCCTTTGCTATCATCGTGCACACTTTGTTTTGAGTCAGATCACTATCTACTGTGAATGTTTGCTTGTTGTGCCTATGTGTGTGTGTTAACGTGTATGGATGAGCTGCGTCAAGGTGATAAGTGATGTTTCCAGTGTTTACAAGTGAAGCAGCAAGTGTAAGGCCATTCATCTCTCAAACCACCCGTTAGCAGACAGCTCTGAAAGCTCGCCTGAATGATGTGCTGACACTGTTTCATTTTCAATTCTGCTGCTATCTCGCTGTAATTCTCTGTCATTTTGCCATTTAACCGCACCGCGTTTCCTCATAATGTCTCTCTTCTTCTCCTTGCTCGGAATTTGTTGTGGTGCGTCAGTAAATCCCGATTGACGTAAACAATCTACTCTCTGTGGCGAGCCCCTTCTCAGTATTTGCCTCCGCAACTGAGGGGCAGAAAGGATGTGGAAACCCCCACACTGCACCTGTGAACCAACAACTTCCTCTCCCCTGTCTCTCCATCACAACTTCCTCCTTCACCGCAGACACTTCCTGCTGAAATGAGACTGGCATATGGTAGGCACTGTACATCCTCTCGGTGTTTCACTGAAGAGCGCCTTCGGCACCAAACTCTCAGTTTCAAGGTTCTGGTTTAGCTAATGACCTTTGACCTGCAGCTTTCTGAAACCTCTGTCTCATCCGGAGTGAAACCAAACATTTCAAAGCAACGCTGTAATGCAGTAAGCATTACTAATGATATTAGGCGGTTACGGTTGTATTGTAGTTGTTGTACTGTGTCATCACATTAATTAAAACCACAATTTGTTGTTTTAATGCTTCGTTTTTTGTGCAGGTTATACAACTGAGATTTGAAGTGTCACTTTGTGAGTTTTAGAGGTGCTGGTAGACAGATTTAGTTAAATTTGGAGAGAGACAGGCTAGCTGTTTCATCTCGATTCCAGCAACATCAGTCTTTATTCTAAGATAAGATAACCAGCTGCTGGCTCCAGCTTCATATTCAGCATACGGACATGAGAGTGGCATCAATCTTCTCTAACTCTAAATCTAAATCATATTCAGTGGTGGAATATAACTAATTACATTTACTCCAGTACTGTACTTAAGTTCAATTTTGAGGTATTTGTACTTTACTTGAGTATTTTCAATTTCTGCTACCTAATATTTCTACTCCATTACATCTCATTGTACTTTTTACTTCACTTCATTTATTTTATAACTTTAGTTACTAGTTACTTTTTACATAAAAAAAACATATGATATGTTTTTATAATATGATGCAGTACTGTACTACTAAATTACCCAGTAGTATATAAAGTATCTAAATTGATTAAAATGTATTTGTTAGTGATAAAAACAGTATAACATAATATTTCTGATAATACTTCTGTACTTTTACTTAAGTAGCATTCTGAATTCAGGACTTTTACTTGTAATGGAGTATTTTTAGACTGCGATATTTGTACTTTTTTACTTAAATAAAAGATCTGAGTATTTCTTCCGCCACTTATCATATCGATTCCACCTACCTTTAGTTACCTTTAGTTCACTTTTCATAAGCTTTCCTAACAGGAATACATGATAGTAATCATCACTGAGCAGCATCCTTCCATACGGCTTTGTCAAGCTATATTTGTATTATTATTTCTCTCTCTTATCTGATAAATATCTTCCAAACACCATAACGTTATAAATCATTTCCAACTGATTAACAAACTGCATACATTTGTAAAACCTTGCCTGCAGTTGTAGGATGTGTGTGTAGTCAGCTTCTTAATGGCTTCTCTGTTGTGTCCTTTGTTTGTTTTACGACCCAGTGAATCAGTAACATTTGAATGAAAAGAGCTGAATTGATTTTTTTTTCCGCAAGCACAAGACCCACCGTGACAGTTCCCCAGCACGTCGTCTTCTGACCTGAGT
Organism: Sebastes umbrosus; assembly: GCF_015220745.1. Classification (NCBI taxonomy): domain Eukaryota; kingdom Metazoa; phylum Chordata; class Actinopteri; order Perciformes; family Sebastidae; genus Sebastes; species Sebastes umbrosus. The sequence continues at coordinate 19,722,164 of NC_051291.1, forward strand.
CACATTGTAGGCTACTGTGTGACTGTTGTTTTACAAACAAGCTGATGTATTCAAAGGGCACTGACCGTGGAGGGAAGACAATGGGCTTAATGACTGTAACAAACTGTAATACAGCACAGGATTAAGGATGGGAGGAGGAAGCGGGGGGGCACACCAAAACACACACAGCACTGTAGACAACAAGAAGAGGATTAGGAGATGTAATGTCGAATGATAAGCTGACAGTAAATACGGGTCGGAGAGCTGACAAAACAGTGAGGGATCATGCTGCTGAGGCTTCATTGTCTGCTGATGAATCCTCAAATATGACATGTGTATAAAGGCCTCTTGACACACAGATTAGTAGGGATTTAGGGAACTGGGGCACAACCCTAATTGACTATTATGTATCACGATGGGAGAGACCTAAAATAACACAGCACGTAAGAAAACAATAAGAGTTTGTGCTGATGTCAGCGGAGGAGCAGATCATCCAGGAACTATCATCACATCTTTGTTTGATTTAGGGACTGTACGGAAATTATTAGGGGGGTCAGAAAAGGGGAAGGTTATGTATTTTTGTGTGCACATAAAGGTGCATTTAGTCATATGCAGAGGACAACTATAGTGTCTCTGTATCAGGGCTTTATTTTCTACTTGACAATTACATTAACTATAGCTAGTTAAACTACACAGGCTGTTCTCATACACCGTTCGTACCTACGAAAAGTAATGCACTATAATTCGTATATATTCCATGAAATCAATTTGTATATAATCCACCTAATCGTGAACCAGGAAGTATATAGAGCGACTTTCGCCCAGAAGACCGGTGTTTATGCCCCGTGTGAAACCAGAAGTCAATATTTATTTATCTGTCAAGTAACTTCTGTACTTAAGTTACGCCACTTCCAGAGTTACTTTAACCCAAACCACGATCTTTTCCTAAACCTAACTAAGTAGTTTTGTTGCCTAAACCCAACCAAGTTGTTTCCTGTGAAGACGGAAGTTTATTTTGAAAAGACTGTACGTATGAAACGAGCGTAAATTGACACGTGTGACGCGCGTTGCTGGACATTCGTAGGAAAACTCACAAAAAAATAAACTTTTTGCAAGATATGTGATACGTTGAACCATAATATCTTTATAGTTAGTAGGGATGGAAAGAACGCACCATTTTTTCATTCGCCAACAGCAGCCCTTACTTTTTGGTTTGCTTTTATGTTTTTGGCAATTGCTAATTGCACCCCTAACGTCTGAAAACATGCAGTAATTATGACGGGAAGTAAGGTGATGCTGTTATAGAGTGACAGGTTGATGGGTCAACAAAACATCCAACTTTAACATGAGAGGCCGCCGTTCCTTTCCCGTTTCCTACAGTCCGACAGTCATCGTCACATTACCAAGATTGTTCCCTAACCTTCACGAGGTGTTTGTTATTGTCACCATGACGATAAAGCTCCCCTGACCTTAACGACGAAGTCATTTTAAACCACAATGTTTCCCTAAACCAAACCTAGTGTGACTAATCCTAACCAAACCTAGGTCATACAGTGGTGTTGTCACATCATAAAAACATATTTATTTTTCAACTGTGGTTTGTGGAACGGTTTTGGAAGGCACAAACACATGATGTCATCCTGCTGATGAGGTGTCAGATCTGTTCTCTGTGTCGTTCTAACAACGTATTTTCTTTAATTTGGTGGACTCGTTGATACAGTATATTGTTTAGGTCTTGCTTTTTAAAAAGTCAAGTATAAGGTACCTCAATAATTTTCATACAGTCCCTTACCATTCAGAAATTAATTAAATTAAGTCCAAGGTTGAGATTTATGCATTTTTGTGAAACACACTGGAAGCATATGGTGAAATTGTTTGTTTGCTCTGAGTCTTGTGCTGAGCTGCCTTGAACGTATGATAAGAATGTGAAAACAGCTTTTTCCTAGAAAGCCACATTCCACAGTGGTGACGTAATTTCTTCGAAGCTCTGTCACACACAGAGCACACAAACAATGACCGCTCCACTACCTGCTATGACATTATTAAAGCAGTGCATCTCATAAACCAGTGGTTCTCAAACTTTTTTCACCAAGTACCATCTCATAAAATATTTGGCACTCCAAGTACCACCATTATGACCGATGTTAAAATACAATAGCGTAGGCCTAACCTACTCAGCAATGCACAGCTCACGCAGGAGGCAAATTTATTCCTAATAAGAATATTACTTACTGTTGACTTTTGTCAGCCACGCTGTACAAAGGGGGAGCACTAGAACTGGTACTGAAACTCTTCCACACAACTCTCATACTACGCAAGGGGCATCCTTTCACACTAGGCCTGCACCATATGAGGAACATCTGCCATGTGCAATAACACTGTTCAATATTGCGATGACGATATGACTTGCGATAAATAAACAAATATTGAAGTGTGCATATTAGCTATACATATACATATAGTGTATTTAAAATATAATTAGGCAAAATGTTGTTTCTAGAGCAGCAACAGTAGAGTTTACAACAGTAAAGCCACCATATAAACTCCTTAATATCTCACTGGAAACAATGTAAAATGTTAATAAAATAAATCGTATTCCTGACATGAAAATACTAAGTGAAGTTTATAAAGACTGAAGAACACAGACTTCAGTCAGTATCAGTCCTTCCTCCTGTCCTCTGTCCTCCAGAGCAGATTGAAACGTCGCTTTCCTCCATGTTTAAGCGTTTCATCGTGTCTATGCTTATTAAAAGGTGTAATGATAACGTGTCTTGGCTTTATACTTGCAAAGTTTGTGACAGGTTGATGGATGGGTCAACAAAACATTCAACTTTAACTTGAGAGGCTGCTGTTCCAGTTTCCTACCGACAGTCATCGTCATATTAACTTTTACCAAGTGTTTGTTATTGTCACCATGATGATAAAGCTCCCCTGACCTTAACAACAAAGTCATTTTAACCCAAACCACAATGTTTCCCTAAACCAAACCTAGTGTAACTAATCCTAACCCAACTTTACAGCGGGTCTTGCTTTTTAAAAAGTCAAGTGTTTGTATTTCAATTGTTGTTTGCTTTGAGTCTTGTGCTGAACTGCCCTGGACTTAGGATAAGAATGTGAAAATAGCTTTTTCCTAGAAAGCCACATTCCACAGTGGTGACGTAATTTCTTCGAAGCTCTGCCACACACAGAGCACACAAACAATGGCCCCTCTACTACCTGCTATGACATTATTAAAGCAGTGCATCTCATAAACCACTTGCAGAAACGTTGGCCTATATTTGCAGTGTCTGCGCAGGGAAAACATTACTGGTATGAGGCAGTCCAGATGTTGACTAATGTATAAAAATAGTAAGTAAGTAAGTGTAAAACCTGGAATAACCTTTCTGAGTGAGGGGCGTTGGCCGGCCAGCAGGCCTCTCAAATGACTCGTCACTGAAAAGCTATGCAAACAACAGGCTACCCATGTAATACACAGAGAGCCTATGTAATAATAAGGAGGAGAATCTCATGTAATAATAAGAAAGAGGAGGATCTCTTTCTCAAATACAGTAGGAAAGAAGAGCCAGTATTTCATAATGGGAAGAAAGAAATGTGTCATAATAGGTGTTGGAAGGGTTATGGGAAGTGAACATGATGTAATAAACAAAGGCTGACGAGCAGTCATTCAAGAATTGGAAATAAAGATATTACAAAAGAGTTTGATGACAAAAAAAGTGTAATGTAAGAAAGGAAAGAGTGAAATGTAATACTCAGTGATTAAATTAATCAATAATCTACTTTAAAAGATGGGAAAATTAGATACATTGTCACTTTAAATTTTCATCATCGATTAATCTGATGATTTCTTTTCATTTAATTGATTAATCAGGGAAAAATCTCAAATTCAATCAATTCAATTCAATTCAAATCAATCAAATTTCATTAAAATGCTTTATTGTGTCCGACAAAGAGTCCAAAACCTAAATATATTCAGTTTATAATTAAAGAAAAAACAGCAAGTATTCACATTTGAGATGCTGGGACTGGGGAATGTTTGGCATTTTTTGCTTAAAAATGACTTAAACCATTATCTAACCTGTTGCTGATAATATGTTTTTTCTTTGAGCTGTAGAAACTAATCTAAATTTCAGTATTGCTTCATTTGATTCTGATGCATCATTTCAAGGCATTAAGTCAATTAGGAGGTCAAGAAGTCATAAACTCTTTTTTTCCAGTTATAAAGAGAGAATAACAATGTTTCCTCCTCACTTCTCCCATGAGCAGCCATAATGTACATCATCTTGGCATTCAGGGCATTGGAGTGCTTTTCTCTCCACCCCATGGACCTATAGGGTGGATGTAAACCTATAGGAGGAGAAGTCAAGATGGAGCTGTGATTTCCCGCTCACGTTGCAGTTCAACGTGACTTTGGGATGTTGGCAGGGTGCCAAACTAAATGTGACGCAAGAACCCTACACGAGAATGTATGTCACATTTAAGGGTGAAGGGGAAATTGCCGCCATTGCCAAGATATTTGACCTACTTGTACTTTTCCCGCCGAAGGAAGAGTAGGGAGAGTGCAGGAGCAACAGGTCTGGACCAGGAGCACACACACTGAATCAGAGGATTGTAGCATCATGATAAGAGGGTAAGAAAGGATTTCTAATAATTATTAATAACCTAAATTCACAATAACGTTGCATTGAAGGCAGGTAAAAAAAAATCTTTGCATGCATTTTGGATAGTTTTCTGCACACCTTTACAGCAATGCAACCACAGTGTGTATATAAAAAGTATGCAACTGTAGCTTTATAACCATTATTAATAACCTAAATTCCCAATAAGGTTGCATCGAATGCAGGTATATATATTTTTTTTCTTTTCATGCATTTATAGTTAGTATAGGATAGTTTTCTGCGCACTTTTGCAGCAATGTAACCACAGACTGTACATAAAAAGTATGCAACTGTAGCTTTATAATCATTATTAATAACCTAAATTCACAAACGTTGCATTGAATGCAGGTAAATTATTTTGTTTTCTTTTCATGCATTTTGGATAGTTTTCTGGGAATTTTTGCAGCAATGCAACCACAGACTGTACATAAAAAGTATGCAACTGTAGTTTTATAATCATTATTAATAACCTAAATTCCCAATAAGGTTGCATCAAATGCAGGTATATATTTTTTTTCTTTTCATGCATTTATAGTTAGTATAGGATAGTTTTCTGCGCACTTTTGCAGCAATGTAACCACAGACTGTACATAAAAAGTATGCAACTGTAGCTTTATAATCATTATTAATAACCTAAATTCACAAACGTTGCATTGAATGCAGGTAAATTATTTTGTTTTCTTTTCATGCATTTTGGATAGTTTTCTGGGCACTTTTGCAGCAATGCAACCACAGACTGTACATAAAAAGTATGCAACTGTAGCTTTATAATCATTATTAATAACCTAAATTCACAATAACGTTGCATTAAATGCAGGTGTATTTTGTTTTCTTTCTTTTTATGCATTTTAGATGCACTCTTTTGCAGCAGTGCAACCATAGACTGTACATAAAAAGTATGCAACTGTAGCTTTATAATCACTATTAATAACTTAAATTCACAATAACGTTGCATTGAATGCAGGTGTATTGTTTTTTTTTCTTTTTATGCATTTTAGATGCACACTTTTGCAGCAATGCAACCACAGACTGTACATAAAAAGTATGCAACTGTAGCTTTATAATCATTATGAATAACTTAAATTCAGATAACATTGCACAATGCAGGTAATCTTTTTTCTTTTCATGCATTTTGGATAGTTTTCTGCGCACTTCTGCAGCAATGCAACCACAGACTGTACATAAAAAAGTATGCAACTGTAGCTTTAACAGAAAAAAGTACAACATTTTCCTCTAACATTTTTAAGGATATATTATGTTTGTTATTAATAACCTAAATTCACAATAACGTTGCATTGAATGCAGGTGTATTATTTTTCTTCTTCTTTTCATGCATTTTGGATAGTTTTCGGCCACTTTTGCAGCAATGCAACCACAGACTGTACATAAAAAGTATGTAACTGTAGCTTTCTAATCATTATTAATAACCTAAATTCACAATAACGTTGCATTGAATGCAGGTATATTATTTTTCTTCTTCTTTTAATGCATTTTGGATAGTTTTTCTGCACACTTTCGCAGCATTGCAACCACAGACTGTACATAAACAGTATGCAACTGTAGCTTGTGTTGCGTTTACTTGTCGTCAGAATTCATAGTATCGGTGTTCGCCTCCTGGCTGCGCTCCAACTGGGACTGTTTTGACGGAGACCACGTGACGGAGTCCTCTAGTAGGACGTCCCCGCTGTCTTTAGAGCCCAGTGCAAACAAGACCAGCAGATAAGGGGACACGCAGGACCCTCCCGTGGGCAGTGGCGACTAAAACCTCTCAACGTGACACTTGTTTGGCTGTCAGGAACACATTGTATTCCTCTAAGACTGGATGAACTGTGCGCAGTTTGTGGTCGAAACGCTTTGAATACTTTGACATATTGACGCTGATGGTAAGAGGAAAATAATATTTATTTTTTCTTGTCTTTATGTTATTATAGTTTATTTGTTCACGCGTTCTTGTTTGGGTTTATTTGAGTTTTGTCTGGAGACGTGGAAACTAAAGTTGACGCAGTTTTAGTGACCGCTTTGCCAGTCTTAACAAACAGTCATAAATGTCCATTAATACTAGTTTGTTGTTGGTAATATTCAAGTTATTATTACGTGGATGTTGTGTGTGTAATATGAGTGTTATAGTGCGCAGACAACATGCGGACTGTTAGTGTCGCATCTCATTGACCCACATCCTGCACTAACTCTAACTGCGTCAACACGTTTTACTACGCACTTTACACTATCTTTACTCCGCCTCTGAGTGGACCTTATGGTGTTGTTTTGTTCAACGTTGTACGATTATTTGTTGTTGTGGTTGCAGAGATAGTTGGTGCATTTTTAACTGTAGGTAAAGTTAAAGTTTGGGGTTAGATAATGAAGGTTTTTCTGCAAGTGGTGACACCCTCCGCAGTAACCTGATATCTGCGCACCGACCGCGCCCACTTCATCCTCCACACAAACAACTCTCACTGAGAGAGAGAGAGAGAGAGAGAGAGAGAGAGAGAGATAGAGAGATAGAGAGAGAGACGTTTTTTTGTTTTTTTACATTTATCTTTTGATATTGCGACAGATTGTTATTATTTTTTTATTGACACAACAAACACGAATGACTTCTTTATTGTTTTCTTCCATTTACATGAATGTTCTTTTTAATATCTATATATTGTAATTTGCTTAATGAATTGTATATATGTATATATATATATATATATATATATGTTTTTGTTTTTATTTTGTTCTTTTTTTTACTTTTATTTATTATTGAATTTACGCTTTGGCAATATTGTTCACCTGACTGACAGTCATGCCAATAAAGCAAATTGAATTGAATTGAATTGAATTGAGAGAGAGAGAGAGAGAGAGAGAGAGAGAGAGAGAGAGAGAGAGAGAGAGAGAGAGAGAGAGAGAGTTGGTAGAAAAAAAAGCTACTATGGTTTTATGTTTTAGTCTTTCGATATTAATCCAGCTCTATAAGGAAACATAAAGGAGGAAGTTGTGCGTATTAAATCTATTATTGTTGGTGATTACGCACTTAAGAAAGTGTTTGAATGTGTCGCCTGCTGTGGTTTCCAGCACATGGTTTTAACAGATTATAGGAGTAGGACAGACATAGTAAAATTACAGGATGTTTGAGTGGTGAAAGTGCTCTTCCTAGCTATATATCCTGTAGGTGTCAAACAGTTGCACAACACTCTGCTCCTCCTCTCAGCCTCCTCTGGGCTGTTTGTGCAGCCAGATCTTGGGCTGATATGATGTTGTTGTTGCTAAAAGTCATTACATCTCCTTTCTGTGTTTGATCTAATCACGCAGATATAATGAATGGCCCAGAATGTGACAATATTATGTCCATAATTATTGGTATTTTTGTCCAATCTCTTTCTAAACTAGAGGTTATTGGGGCAGGGCTGGATTAGCCCACTGTGGGGCCCCTTCTCAGCTTCCCACACCCTTTGTCCACAACTTACTTTGTGATCATCTGATGAGATGCAAATTTATTGAGCTATAATATGAACCGTGTAATTACAAGGTTTTGACACAGGCCCTCTATACAAACAGGGCTTTAGATTAACAGATAAATATATAGAAGCAAGCCCATATCAAAGTATTTAATATTGTTTGTTAGTGATGCATATCATTACACACATTTACAGTTAATCCTGTTGAAACCAGTTGAAATTACCTAAAGGGGGAACCTTGAGGGGCCGTGACCTACTTTGCTAAATTGGTAATCCAGTGTTTTGTTGGTATAAGGTCTTAGAGAGGAAAAAAAAGCATAAATAATGTTGATTTGAGAGCCAAACTGACAGAGGCACTTGTTATTGAGTTAACTCAGTCAAATTAGTCTAGAAATCGGTGCAAGTTTGCAACATTTCAGATCGGGAAAATACATTTTAGACCTCATATAGTATCAGCAGCAGAACCATACATCTCTCAGCTCTATAGTAGCCACTGCCCATCCCAGAAAACACATATCTGCTTCTTTTACTGCCTACACACAGCTGATAAAGCACTGAGGCTCAGAGAGAATCAGCAAGGGATGTGGTTATGATCCACCTATATGGAAAGCTATATCTCGCTCTATATAGAGATGGTGCAGGCTGTGGAGAAGGGTGATAGAATATCAATTACATGTGCAGAATTCAACAGTATTGCTCTAATTAAATGTGGGTATGTGGGAAACATTCCTCACATGGGCTTTTTCTCAATGTGACCCACTGACCTTGAGTGTCGACCTTTGACTGGCAGACACCAGAGCAGGTGGAGAGTCATGTTCACGTTGACACGGCAGGGCAGGGAATTCTGTTGGTGATTTATTTGGTGTTGGTTCAGTTACCTGTTGCTGCAGTAATTACTCAGCGGGTTAGGGCACACGTGTGTTTGATCACATAAAACACAAAAGGCGCCCAGGAGAGCCGATACTGCTGGTGTAAAAAACCCAGATCACACCTCAATGAAACTCTGCAGGCCCAACACTCAACCTCTGACCTTCCTCTAACACTTCGTGTTTGTTCTCCGTCAGGTACATGGCGATGGCCGCTCCATCAACACCAACAGCAGGACCAGCTACGGCGGATAACCCCGAGCTCTCACGCCTGGGGGGCATTGAGGACTTGGAGATGAAGGTGGGGCCGGTGCGGAGGAACCTCTTCGGGCCCGTGGACCACCAGCAGCTGCAGAAGGACTTCCAGCGGCTGCTCTGCACGAACGTGGAGGCGGCCAACAAGCGCTGGAACTTCGATTTCCAGAGCGAAATGCCAGGAGAGGACTCCTCCCACATTGAATGGGAGGAGCTCAGGTACCAGGACGTACCGGCGTTTTACCGCAGCTGCACGATTAGGGCAGCGCCGCGTCCGACGGCCAAAAGGCGGACGTCGTCTTTGTCGGACGAGAGTTCCCCGGGGTACAGCAGCTCGTGCGGGTCTGGGGACGAGTACCTGGAGGTGACCACAAAGGGGTGCTACCGGATCCAACGGCAAGGAAAACGCAGACAGTCTACCATCACAGGTCAGTCGCATGAGTTCGATGTTGTCACATCTTCTTTTAATCATAAATCGACACCAAAACTTGGGCATATTTTAGTTACGAGACTGTCTGGAGGTATTTTTTCCTGACTTTGCAATGTCTTCTTTCACCCTGCAGATTTCTACAAGGTGAAGAAGAGCAAGCTTCTGCATTACAAAGCATCTTCTCGGCAGTAGAGAAGCACAACGAGAACCAGTGGAGGATCACTTAGTGGTCGACATCCCTCCACACATCACCTCACATAGATATGTGTCATATATGTATATATATATATGTAGCAAATTGCAACTGACTGTCCACAAGCTCATCCAGCATGGGCTTAAAAACTCCTCCAACACCATATACCTTAAATGTTCAGCACAAGGAAGCTACCATTTTCCTGGTTGATCAACCTCAGACTTTTAGGAACGGTTCTTGTTGATAGTTGTAAATATTATATATGTTCTATATACTGTTTTCCTCAGCTTTTTACTATACTGTGAAATGATTGTGAATGCACTCTTAATAACAGAAAGCAGGCTCTAGTTTTAAGAGGTTCATTTTCTTCTGAACGGGCCTCGGATAGTATTTGACCTCAACCTTTTTTTCTCCCTCTTGCTAAAAGTCATAAGAGGGTTTTGATTAGATGAGTTACTATTCCTGGCCTCGCTCCACACTTAGCCTTTAGTCTCCCCCCAGGGCTCCTATAGCACGAGTCAAGCCGGGGGTCAAAACCTCACCGAAGGGCTCAGAATTTAGCAGCGCGACTGTGATTAGCTCCAGGGCAAAGGTCAACGGTGGAGGTTAAGCAATGAGGTAATGCTGCCGTACCTGTACAACAGTGACTCAAATTCCTATGTGACTATTTATTTATTATTCACGATGCTAGATCATCGTCAAAAAAAAAAGAAAAAAAATGAAAGCAATGTGTAAAACGAGGTAAAATGAAGTGTTTGTAGAAACCTGTGCCATTGCACCCAAATTCTGCCTTAGACTATAAGTCATTATAGGTTATATACACTCCACCGTTGCCACTTAAAGATATTGGCCATATATTTAACAAAAATATACAAATCACATCCCCCTTTACAATTTGCATTATTTGCATAATGGGGCTGTAAAAAAATCTATATTTGTTTGGGCAACAGACCAGAACATATCTTATTTAGTTGTATATTGTCAGCTTTATGCTTATAATGTAGCATTTTTCCACTCTGTCTCCATGTGACGTCCCCCTTGTAAGTGTTAAACACACCTCTTTTCTCCTTGAAGGGATTGTAGCGTTTTATCACCGTGTTGCAGCTCAAAGGAATCCAAAACTTTTGGTTCTGCTTTTGGTAATTTCTTTCATATGAAGAGTCGAACTGCTTCACTTTTCCCTGTGCCATTCTATAAGTGTTTGTGTACATATGCATAGAAGTGTTTTGTGTATGAATGCGTTGGTTTGCTGTTTATCTTGAGGTTTTATAACAGTCGTGGCAGCTGAGGCAGTTGAACCAAAGAGAAATTGCTGTGCCATTAAAATTAGACGCACGTCATTAATACAAGTCGCTCACTGTTTGGCGGGATCAGTCATGGGTCACGGAAGGTCTCAAACATGTCAAGATCTTCGAATATATCGTGTAAACACACCATAACTGCTCAACTAACAGTTTTGGTGACTCAAATAAGATACTTTTTACCCCTAAACCTACAGTCATTCTCATTTCTATATGGATGAAAAGCCATAACCTGGATTAATCCACTCTTACTACCTCATGAAGTGATTCAGTAAAACAAACAAGAAAAACCAATGTAGCTGAGGTTGTTTGCGTCTACAGGCGAAAGAGAGACGGAGAGACAGAAACAAGGGAGGTTGGAGGGGGGGGATGTCTGATAATTTTGTTGTGGTAAAAGCTGTCGAGTTTCACATCAGGTAAAAGAGTCAGTGTGTCAGAACGGGGCCCAGCTCCGAGCAGAGGAAACGGGTCCCTCAGGGGGGGGGAGGCGGCTTTTGTTGTCTCCCCCATAAATAGACAGAGGAATAGTGGTGGGGGTGGGGGGGGGAAAGGGACAAACTTTAATAAGGGAACCTTCACCACAAATGTCTTCTGGATCAAAGGATTTCTCCAGCCAGACAAGTGGCCAGCGATTCAGACACTCTTTTGTCTGCACCCCCTTTAAAGTCTCCAAGTCTCTCTTTCATGAACAAACCGCCTCAGTCTCTGCGAAGAATCTGCATGAAAGCAGTTGTTCATAATCATGTTGTTCTTTCATGGCTCAACAACGCGATATTTCACAGATCTAAAAATAGCCAACATGGCTATTTGAAATTGTTTTTGTCAACTTATCTGTGTGTTTGTTTGTGTGTGTGTGAAACAATGTTTGTGTGCACCGATCTTCTCAGACGAAACTTTCAAAGTCTATATTAACTTATTTTGAGTTTGTATCATTTGTTATGTAGGGAAATAATTTTAAATCCCCTAAGTTGTTTTTTGGTATAACTAACTAATTGTGTTATTTCTGAAACTATATCTTTGCACTACTTTAAACATTGTTGACAAGAGAGATATTTTTTATGGTAATCTTTAAAAAAAACAAAAAAAAACATCCAAAAAAACAAAAACTGACTGAGAAACTCAGGCACAGATTATCACATTTTAAATGAATAAAAAAATGTTTTTCCTCAAATCACACTGTTGGACACAGTTTCTATGTGTTCATTACGTTTTTTGTAGCCTTTTTAGTCTTCCTCAAGTCTGTTCGGTGGAAAAAATAAATCAATGAAAACTCAAATGATAAATATTGAGATTGACTGGTTAGTGTCTCACTGTCAAACTTCGCTTTCCTGAATCACCTGTCGCAGCTATATCGAAGTGTAGCGTACTAGCGTTTGTTTTTTTTGTTGTAACTTTGTTTATGCATGAATGTATGATAATCTTTGTACAACATTTGTAAGAATTTTATTGTAATTTAAATCTTGTTTATGTTCCCTTGCAACATGTAAGAAGTGTATTTGTATGGGATCAGAATCATATCCTTTTTGATAATAATTGTAAAGAAAATATATTGCTGGATTGTTGGTGCACGGTTGCCTTCATATTGTTGATTTCTTATAGCGTGCTCAAAATAATAAAAAGAATGACTGAGATTGATACAAACTACAAAATACTGGTCTGAAGTTTTTGTTCCCGCTCTGTTTCTAAGTGTTATGATCATGAATGTATTAAGAGAAGCAGAGAAAGATTGAAATATAAACTTTCTTCTTGATTAGCAGCACCCCCTGGTGGTTGAATAGTTTAGAAAAATTCCATCTACACCATTACTGTTTTATCTGAAATAATCTGTAGATAACTCACAATTTGCAAAATGTAGTTTGCATTTATTTAAAATGAAAATTTGCATTTACATTAGTTAAAACTCTAAAAGTACACATAAATAAAAATAAAACAAAAAAATACACCACAGATAGTGTTTCATATTCAACACACGTTTCAATTTACATTCTGTTACATTTGGCAAGTTCAGAAACATCGGAGGTGCAAGTGTCATTTTAAGCTCCAGTGCTGGAGGTTTAGCATGAGGAACACGTCTCGTACCACAGAGTACTTCTCAAAAAGCATTTTAAATGCTCTAAATGCAACGGAGCAAACTACCAGTTTTGTCTATTGGCCACAGTGGCTGGAAAATCACTAATTCTAGTCTCTTTTTACTGATTTTAACCAAAACGATTGATGGCTGGTTGCTGACTACATTGTCTCGTAAAGCAGACAACCTGCAGAAACACTAACTAGCCCATGGCTGATGACATATGATAAGTGATCTGATCATGAGTAATTATAATCTAAAAGTAATTTACCTCTTTAAACATAATAAATCTGTTCAAACACAGATTTGCAGTCAAGTTCCCCAAACAAACGTGCAAATGTGCAGCTTCTGCGGCAAACAGGCAAAACCTGTCTCTTCTGCAATGTCAGTATGCAGTTTACACTTGAATGTGCATGAGGCATGCCTCGCTGTAAACTCAATGTAAAGAGACAAGACATTGGTAGAGTTTTCTAATTGTGTTTCTGTCGGTGTGTTTGTTGGCGTGAGGGTTTTCACGGCGATTGCTTGTGACTTAAGACATTAAAACTTAAAAAGGAATGAGCATATATCGATCAGTGACTGACACACATACAGAATGGAGAGAACCAGTCCCCGTAGACAGTATAGTTTCTAACCCTGATGATTGCACAAAATGTACACAAGAGAAATCAAGTGGCTGCGAGGTGAAAGTTTCCCAAAACCCAGCTAAAATCTGAGTGGTGCACTAAAATCTTCAAGACTAATTACTGTATACTACAGTGCAATATTCATTATCTCGACCCGAAGCAACAAAAATATCATACATATCTACAAACGCTGACAGTACATCTCTACATTATCGTTATTATTCACATTCTTTAGGCCATCATGACCCCCAAATTGTCTCCGAGGGGATGATCTTTAAGTTAAGAACTCTTGATTTAAAACTTGAATCAAGAACACCTACATTTAAAAAAAGGTTTTTACATCCATTTAAAACCTAAAATATATACAATAGTACATTCTGTGATAGCCCCGCAAGGCCTGAATTCACAGAGTGGACAGCTAGGGTCCCTTTAAAAGCCTTTGTCAATGAGGCACTTCAGCTCAACCTTTAAATTCTTGTGTGCACACTAAAAGACGTGTGCATTTGCATTTTTAGGCTTCTAGTGAGTGGATAAGACTTCAGTGTTGTGCTCAAAGTCGCTCTGCCTGCTCACATGGGTGTTAATGGACAAACACTGGTGGTTTGTGGGAGTTAAACTTGTGGTTCTCTATCTCCAGTTTACCTTAACCATCGTGGGCTGTGAGAAACAGCATCCCACCTCCCGAAAACTCACGTAAAAAGGAGCCGTTTGTGTGCAGCCCTGCTGATTAGAGGAGGAATATTATGGCTGGCAGATGTTTGGCGCGTTCACAGCTGGCGTCGCAGCGCTTGTCTGTCTCTCCACATGGCACGCACCTCTTTGACGAGCAACGGAATGATGAACACGATGCTGCCCCCTGTCTGTGACATAAAAAACACAAGAATCAAAAGTTACACAACGGTTTTGTTATACAACTACATGGTGTGGTGTTGCTGTGGGTTATCGGGTTACACCAATGTTTCCACCAGTGAACAAACAAGTGATGATAAAAGAATGATCAAAAACATCAAGATATGGGGTTATTAGCTAGAAATTAAAATGTACTTTAAACCTATGAAAAACATTACTACAGTGCACACATTAATATACTTAGAATTGGCAACTAAAAAGTCATATTTATGTCAATGTATTGTAAAAACAAACCTGTAAGATCGGCCTTTTTCACAGCAGACATTTCTAATTGTTATAGTAGGTGTTTCCCTACTGTTTCATTTTCCAATCATTTTGTCTGTGTTAATGCATATGGCATGCATTTTTGCAAGGATGTGAGGTTTTGGAAGTTCAACCTGAGCTCCTTTAATAAGTCTATAATAAACTGTGTAGCCAAAATACTCAGACCCTTAAGGACAAAAACGTCCCCATTGAAACCAATTAAAAGCTCAGTTTTTGATCCCACGGCCATTACAGCATATAATCATTGAATTAGCTCATGCTTTCAATCTAGAGCCAAAATGCTAGTTTTTACTATTTTCCACCAGATTGAGTCATTTTCTCATGTTTGCCCTGTGGGGGTAAATACATGCTATTTTCCTGGTTTCCTGCAGAAAAAATAAAAATGCATCAAAAACAATGTTGCTGCTAATCATTGCCATACTCAGGACTGTGAAAAAGATCCCCCCCTTGCATTGAGTATGCAGAATATAATTACATTTTTGTGGGGTCTTATTTTATCATAAAAACAACAGTGTGTATGTAAACAAACTGGCATTTAAAGGGTTCAAATTCTGAAAATGACTGAATATGTGATAGTTATGATCAGGACTGAAGTTGGTTAAAAAATGTAACCCTGTGAAAGTGGAAAATAATATTAATATGTAGCAGTTTTAGGAAGGGGACATTTTGTCCTCTGAGGTAACAATTGAGGGTTTTTAAAAAAACAATCTGACACTGCACAAAAAAAATTAAAATCCATCAAATTCAATACTTTTGCTAATCATTGACATATCCTAGACTGTGAAAAAAAACCCATAGCATTTAATTTACATAAAAAACAGTGGCATTATGTACACAAACTGGCAGTTAAAGGGTTAAAATGATGAAAAACTAATGAATATTTGGTAGTGATGATCAGGACTGAAGTTGGTTAAAAGATTTAACTCAGTGAAAGTGGAAAATAATATTAGTATATCATTTTATGGCAGTTTTTTTGTCCTTTAAGGACATCAGAGCAACGTTTTCAAAAGTGAGGCACAAGGGTTAAAAAGTCCTGTTGTGATTTCTTACCATGACGACGAAGAAGTAGAACACGCACATCCAGCCCAGCTTGTTCTCAATCAGGGACACCAGGTACTAGAGGATGACAGAGGTATTAATGCACCAGTCTGATGTAATCAGTGTGTGTGTGTGTGTGTGACTGGTATAATACACAGCGGTGTGTTATGAAAGTGTTGATGCAAAACTAAAATCCAAAACTAAAACCACTGCAGTGCTCTCATAGTTGATGTTAATATAGAAAATGTAACTATTTCATAAAGCATTGATGCCGTTCTAAATGTTTTTCTTTTATATAATTAGGACAATGATGACTAGTCGACGGGTTTAGCTGGGCAGATCCATCAAAAACCATCTTTTATGTCCTTTATTCTGTAATCTAATCTGGTCTCTTCCTGCTGTTTTAATGCATTTTTTGTATAGAAAAAGTTTTACTCGTGAAATGTCCTGTATTTTTGTTCACCTGTCCCCCAGCAGCTCCTATACTCCCAGTTCCATCGACTATGCCAGTGACAGTAGCCAAAGCCTCCTGGCTGCCCCTCAGAGCATCCTGTCTCCCCAGGTCAGCAGATATGGCCGAGCTGATCATATTAGAAGGGCCGCCAATGAAGAAGCCAGTGGTAGCCAACAGCGCAGCGTTTATCACCTGGTCATTAGGTGAGTCTGAGATGGAGAAAGAGAGAGAGTAGTAGTGGTAATACTGTGGTGATGCCACCATCAACCTTATATTATGAGGTGTTGGTTGATTGCTGCTGACTGATTTTCTGTTGATCAATGAATCAGCTAATGGTGAACTCTATACTCACGGCTGTATCCCACCAGGGCTCCCATCGCCAGCGCCAGGCTAATGGCCAACACCGGGGCTCTCTTTCCCATGAAGTCAGAAATCAAACCTTGAACGGTTCCTCCTGACACAAAGACACAAAATGACAGAGACACAATGAGAAAAAGACAGTAGGACGTTTATGCATGAAGGAGACAAAGGAGGAGACATGTCTTACTTATCGCTAAAATTGAGTTGACCTGTACAATTATGAATAGGGCTAAAATACATTATAATACGGTACGCTAACCACTGTGGTTGCTGGACCAGTAGTTCAGCTTCCTGGATCAGAGACTATTACGAGTATAATAAACCCCAAAATTTATATTATAATATTACCAATTTACCTAATCATTTTAGGTGGCATTAAATTCACAAAAATAAATGTCGGAAATTGCATACCATGCACTACAATCAATATGTGTAGTATTGTTCAACATACTTTTATGTGAATAAACAGTAGTATGTATCTTTTCGGACACAATGAGCATTAATTTACATCGTCACTTCCTGAGAGCCTCCCTGCCGGTTGGAGATGCGTAACCATGGTAACCCGTGCCTACAACGGTTTGTGAAAATCACAGTCTGAACTAATAGCAAAGTGAAATCTTAAACTTGCAGTTAATTTGAAGGGGTTATGGACGTTACAGAGCTGTCCGTCAACGTCTGTTATGAACGTTGTCGTCACTACCGCATTGCATCGTGGGATATTTATGCCACCGTAGTGTCTAGCGTTGCATGCTGTAATATTTCACTGTGCTATTGGTTTCATACTAAGGTTTCAGACTAATATCTCACATACTGTTTTAGCGTACTAAATAACATGTTAATATGGAATTTTGGACGCAACCTATCATTTATTTCACATATCCAAAAAAATATAATGTGTTTATTCCGCCTTATTTTTAAATGTACCAGTACCAATGTCACTTGAAAAAAATGAAAATTTTTCAATAACTCAAATTTCAATGAGACTATGATTAAATAAAGGATGAAAGAAAATGCATAAATGTGCCTGCCACTCACCGATAATTCCTCCGACATCATACCACACGGACAGGCGGTCGGCCTCAGCCTCCTTCCAGCCGTAGTTGTTGCTCAGGTAGAAAGGAAGCCAGAAGAAGAAGGAGTAGTTGACCAGCTTCAGGCACGCGTACGCCAGGGAATACTACAGTACAAACAGACACAGAGTCAACATGTATGTTTGACACAAAAATAGACTTGATATATTCTGCTAGGACAGCCCTATTAGTGCTACAAACAAATTTGTCTCGACTTGTTGGTGTGGTGGACTCACAGGTAGCACTCCAGGCAGACAGAAAGCCTCGCAGAAGCCGATGGCTCGAGGAGTCTCGGTCAGAGGTTCGTCCGGCTCCTGAACTGACTGGTATCGTCTGCTATACGCCTCGGCTTCCAGCTCATCCTCCTCGTCGCTCATCAAAGGCCTGTGGCTGTCTGTGTCTGTCTCCACCAGTCCGGTCTCCGACTCCGAGCTCAAACCTGACACACACAAACACATTCAAGCTGTGGAGATTAAATCACTTAAGGCAATCAAAACCCTAAACTGGTTCTATTTCAGGCAAGTTCAAACTGGCTTCCGTGGGAATGAGGTCAATATAAAGTGAACATAGAGTCTGGTGGTCCTGTTCTGTACATACACATATATGAAAACACGTGTTTTTCTAACATGTTCCTTGCAGTGCTTACCGACTTCTTTTGGGGAGGTAAGCAGGCCGAAGAACACCACCACCCCACCGGCAAACTGCACCACTGAGGTCACCAGGAAGGCATACTGCACGCAACAACACACGGTACATCATGTTAGCATTTAGTTGCTGAACAAAATGATAGTAAAAGGCATCAATAAATATATGTGTGTGTGTGTGTTTCTTACCTCGTATCCATACTTGAGCACACTAGAAGCCAGGAAGGCCCCCAGGATGTTGCCTACAGAGGCACAAGCACTCCACAGGCCGAACACAAAGCCGCGGCTGGAAGACAACATCATGAATTCAATTAGAAAAAGTTAGAAATATGTAGATTTTTTTAATATTAAAAGCGCTTCAAATACTTCAAAACTTTAACAAGCACAATTTCACAGACAGCTCTGCTATTTTTATATTCAGCAAATTATGTTCACAAGTCTGAGGCCACTGAGGAAAAACTGAGTCTAAATGGCGTCTATGTTTTGGCAGCAGCGCCAGTGAATGCATGTCATTGTGCGAGTGTGAGCGTGTGTGTTTCCGTGTGTGGGCGTGGATCATAAAGCTCCACTTGACAGACACGAACTGGACTGAATATTTCTAGGGCTGGATATAGATGTTGCACTTGTAATACTTGAAAGCGATGTTAGATAAATGCAGGTTTTGTAAACAGGGAAATGTCACGCACCCCGTCTTGCCGAACCAGTTGCCCATGACGGCCACCACGCAGGGCCAGACGGCCGACTGCAGCAGGCCGTTCACCACCCACAGGCCGCAGTACAGATAGATGTTGTAGATGTGGAGCCATTCGGTGAGAGTGCCAAACGCAAACTCCTGCAAACACGCAGGCAGCGACAGTTAATATTCAAATAAGAATCCATACATCAATAGTATGCAAAATGTACAACTTGACACTATCGAGGTGTACACACCCGACCGAACACAAGATCTATTAACTCACCACTATAGCAGAGCCACAAAGGCCGAAGCAGAGTACGTAGCGCAGGTTCAGTCTGTCTCCAATCACACCGCTGAAATACAGACCCTGTGTGGACAGGACCGACGCAAAGTCACACAAATGACAGAGACGATGACAATTAATGCAGGATCATGATGTTGTCTACTCACCACTGCGTACGAGAAGAGGAAGATGGAGTCCAGAACTCCCAGGAACATAGTGGCCTGCTTTTCATCTTCAAACAGACGATTGGATTCCCACGTCTGGGGACATTCAGAGAGAACACAGTTGATTATACGCAGTTTATCTACAGCACAGCAGGGGTTTAAATGCTATTATGGACCATCATGCTGCTCAGTACCTCGCCAGGAGAGTAAGCCGGTGCGCTGCCATTCTGGAGAGACGGCGTCCACTGGGCCGAGATGCTGACTTTCACATTGCTGAACGTCTTCCTGGATGCGTGTAGCAACACATAGCTGGAGAGACAGAAAACAGTTTTACTCAGCAAGTTAAAGGCATCAGGGGTTTGATAGAGATTTATCTAAACCGTCCACATAGCATGAACAGCTCAAAGTTCATACTACAGCTGGCGGGGATGCTGAACACATGTTTAATATACTGGAACTTTCTTCTGTTCATCAGTTTAACTGCAAATGGTTAGTAAAATGGCAATTATTCAAATAATAATACTTGGACCATTAATAGTCCTTTAAAAGGTCTTTGGCTACATAAGGTCACATAAAGCACGCAGGAAGTGAAATTCCAAAGTAGTAGCAGTTCAATTCTGCTGAAATAATTTACTAAGAAACAGGAAATGGTTTTCTGCTGAACAGTTTTTTGCTGAACAGCAGTATTCACTCACTGTGTGCTGCTACCTGCTGCAGACGGCCCTTTGCTTTGCTCCTGATAACAGTGTTTTGACGTGGCCACAGACGTGGTGTGATACCACGTCTACTGTAATTAAAGATTAACAGCACTGGCTGAAAATAAACATATGGCAATGAAATTTACTGGGTGGCCATAAATATGATTTATATCCTGCTCTGTTTAACGCTGCTATACATTCTACATTTACAGTGTTAGATAGATGTAGACAATGAGCTCTGTAAAGAGCAAATGCCTTTGCAAACATGTTATCTCCAAAACAAAAATACAAATACAAAATGCATGTTTTCCTTTTTTGATTTTTTTTTCACAACATGAAAATATTATAATTCATTTTCAATACTTATTAAGACTTTTTCAGTCTGTGTAGCAACCCTGTCTATTGGAAATCACTACTTACTGTCTATGTTATCTTGACCTCGTCTGACCTGGGTTAGGGTAACCTTGCTCCTGTAATGGCAATTTTCATATCTGCAGTCTAACACTGTACCTTTAGATAATCTCAGGGCCTCACATGTTCAACTTTGTCACCATAGGACAGTGACCTGACATTTTAGATCTCTGTAACTGCAAACAACAGATTGCTGAAATACTTGTTATGTCTTGTGATGCTCTGTTGTCTGCTGTGTGCTGACGCATTGATATACTTTCTATCCTTCTCTTCCTTTCTTCTTTGCACTTATCTTCGTGTTATGCTTTAAATGTATAAATACTGACTACTCTTTGTATTCGGGGCTCACTTGCCACAGTCCACAACAGGTGGCTGTGCTCGTGAGTCCATCTGCAGATGCTTTAGTTATTAATGTATGCCTTTTTATTAAATTCACTGAAAGACAAGTTGTTACGTTGGTTTGTGTCTTGTTTTAACAGAAACTGCCACCACACTCCATAAACCTTTCACCTAAATGTACAGTGCACATCCATTTACAGTGTGTTTCTGCACACCTGGCATTAGGGGTGTAAAAAAATATTGAAAATATTGAGTATTGCTATATTGTTTTGTGATACTGTATCCATTCTCAGAAACACTGTATCGATTTTCAATTAATTAATTAATTAATTAATTAATTAATTAATTAAATATTAAGTCAGTCAATAGTGTATTTCATTTGCAGAGATGTGCACCGTCTCGCTGTGTGTGCCCTCTCAAAGTAGTGATATGATGTTGGATGTTACAGGGACTCTGATGAATGCAAATGCAGATCCAACTGTTCTGATTGTTTTATGCATATAGTGGTGTGTTCTTTATACAATAACAGTTTTCCTAAAATTTGATTTTAAAAAATTGCAATATATCGCCTTGCTTACAGTATTACAATATATTGAACAGTAACCCCTGTATCATGATGCGTATCGTATCGCAAGATTCTTGCCAACACACAGCCCTACATGGCATCCTCTTATTCAACTCCCCTTTTTTTTCTTGTGGCTCAGTGGGCTATGAATGGCTAGTTAGATTTTTGTTTCAAAACTTACTAAAATAACGTCTTCAGATGTTTAATTGAGTTACTATACTATCCAGTTTGGTTGGAAATCGAATTTCCCCATCTATCCTTGTGACTCTTTCCAATGAATAAGCAATAAAGCAACAAGCTAATTAAAAATAATCTACAAAGTCATACTAGACAGGTCACGTGTCCCAGTCTAGCCCTCATTGGGTCTCCAGTTTCTCCGAGGACATGTCTGGTATCACGGGGGTCTTCTAGAAACTAACATTCACAATGGTAGCAGCAGGTTTGAGGGAGACCTTTCAGATTATACCTAAAGAAGGTGAGGAGAAAGGCAACCAGATGATGATGAGTGTACTGTGACAGGTAGCCACAGCATGGGGGAGGCATCACAGGGGCGGCCGGAGGGAGGAAGAGGAGGTGGGGGACGAGGAAGGAGGTGGTGTTGGTACGAGGTCTTCAGGGGGAACAGCGACAGGACAGGGAGGGGGTTCAGCTATAGTGTCCCACTATGTCAGATGGGACAAGCACATCACTAGGGGAACAACAAAGAAAAGAGGGGATTGGAAACCAATGTTAAAACGCTTAACTGTATAATGTTTACTATTGATTATAGGACAAAGGCTTGTACAAAATCACAACTCCATAAATATACTATTTATCATTGGACGAGTAAGTGAGAAAAAACTAAAATATTTTAAGGACAAACAAGTCGTGACCACATAAATAGAAACCCATGTTAGACTGCCTTTGGCCCGACTACAACCAAATCACCGCCCAGTGTTTCATCACAAAGTTTAACAACGCAGTGTTTGAGTTCACCCAACATTGTGGTGAACATGTGATGAATAGGAGTTTACCTGATTTTAGCAGTCCTGGATGAATCCCGTACTACAACAGGCAATACTAGCTTGTAGAAAGTATCCATCCCTTTAGGGTAAAAAGGCGAGTATGAATAGCTGCATCTGGTCTGAATGCTGGGGTGTGCACCAGCACCCACAGGTATCAATGGGCCTAGTGTGTCCGGACTGCCTCTAAAACCATTACACCTCCCCCACCAGCCTGTTCAGCTGTCACCATGCACTACCTTTTTTAAGTCAGAACCTCAACTTGGTGAGTACTGATCCAATACCAGTTCAGTTGAGTTCACAGGGTGAAACTCATTAGATTCGTGTTTTTGAAAAGTAAACATGAGACTAGGATTTTGCTGTAGTACGAAAAACCGGAACAGTGACTGAATAAAACAGAATGTTGAGAAATATTCATTGAAGAAATACAGATACGAAAGTCAATGGCCTCACTTTCATTTCCTTGATAAATTATTTCCTAACCAGTTGATATTTCACATGACTTTTACTCCACCCATGAAACCCTGGCCAATATTTACCAGTAAATCCACTTCAGCGAGACAGATCCTTCATTGAAGGTATTACTTAAGTAAATAATCAGGAAAATGTACTCAAACTGAGTATTAAAAGTAAAAGTACTCAATGCAGAAACATTTTCCCTGTGACTGTTATTATTTTTTCCATAAATCAATTGATTGTTTGGTTTGTAAGAATTCTGAAAGTAGTGAGAAATGCCATCCCAAGTTCTCAGAGCCCAAAGTGACACCTTCACAATGTTCACTTTGTCCAACAGCACAAACTTCAAAATTATTAAAATTAAAATTATTAAAAAGTACTTTAAAAAAAAATGTTTCACCATGAAATGTTTTTGTATGAAAAATGACAGAAAATAGTTGCCAATTAATTTTCTGTCAATCGTTAAATTGTTTCAGCTGCTCCTGTACAGTATATATGTTGGGTAATTTAATTTATAAGAAAATCTCATATTTTATAAGCTATGTTTCAAATGCAAAAATCTTAATTTGCAAAGTAACTAAAGCTGTCTAATAATAATTGTAGTGAAATAAAAAGTACAATATTTCCCTCTGAAATGAAGGGGAGTAGAAGTAGAAAGTGCCATGAAAAGAACAGACTCAAGTACCTCAGATGTGTACTTAAGTACAGTGCTTGAGTAAATGTACTTAGTTACATTCCTACATTTGCAAAACACAACCTCTAGCAGTTAAAACAGGCAGCTGAAGGCAGGTTAATACTCTCAAAGGGCTTGTCAGACAACTCCCTGAAAGTAAATAAACTTTTCCGGGATTTGTTTGGTGTCTGGTGACATTTCCAAATCCCTGCTGATACAGTGACTGACAGTTGGGACTATTACTCTGTATACAGCACACCTCACTGACACTGAAAGGGACCATGTGAGCAGGACGTCCTGCTCAGAGGACATCAGTTGTCTGTAGATTACAGAACAGACTCTAGTTGTAAATCACTGTTTTTATGACTTTTGTGTTTAAATAAATGGTTTAAAATGTTTACTCACATACGACCATGAATATTCAGTTAATTGAGTTCATTTTCACCAGCATGTAGTTGTTTTAAAGGGAGCTTATGTCTCCTCCTAGAGATCAGTCTGTGTCCCTCTCAGCCTCTCTGAGTGACATAGCAACACACTCACTGTTAGCTAGTTTACAGCGTTACCTGGTAACAGCAGCCTCTCTATACCTACACACACAGTTCCGGCTCCATTAACACGTTAAAGTAACAACAGACGTCAACGAGCAAACAGTTACAGTGTCAAACTCTTCATAAACACACACAAACCGAGGCGTTTTCTTACCTTTCTGCTCGTGTGGTCGTTAGCTGGCTGGCTGGCTCTCCGGTGTGGCGACAGTCTGTGTTTACTGCTGGGGACTCCTGACTGTGTGACGGACGAGGCTGTCAGCAGAGCGCCGCGGTGCGCTGCTGCCACCAGCAGGTCAGGAGGGGAACTACATGTGTTACAGCTGTTCAGCTCTCACCTGTCACTGTGACACTTGTTAGGGGTAGAGCCAATTTATATAGAGCCAACTACATAGTTTAAAAACTGCCCCGCCAAAAAACACTTTTATGACTCCAGCTCACTGCCTGACATTGCAGCAGGGATCCAGCACTGAACTTGGCCAGCACTTTAATTCTGGTAAGCCTTTAACAATGCTATACAGTAAATTTGCTGTGTGTACATATTTTAAGGGGTGGTTCCATAAGATTAGATATTGTACCAAATTTCCATTGTGGTTAAATGTACTAGTATTACAAGGTATCATATAAAAGTATCAATGCCATGAAGGTATTCGGGTATTCAAAGGTATATTTGTACACATATTAAGTCATATGTGTAGTGAAGTGTAATGTTGTGCACAAAGCTAAAAGACTAGTGTGAAAAATAAGGATTAGCATAAATAAAATTCAAGTAAAAGAAAATATAAATATATGTAAAAAATGAATAGGCCTATGTCACATGTGCAAAAATAATTCAAGGATTCAAAGGTATATTTGTACACATATTAAGTAATATGTGTAGTGAAGTATAATGTGGTGCACGTCTAAGGTGTGAAAAGACTAGTGTGAAAAATAAGGATTAGAAAAAAATGATATTCAAGTAAAAAGATGATAAATAAAACAAAAAACAAAGTATTACGTTGTATGCTTTCTGTTCTGATTTATGAAATGATTATTCTTCTGAAATTGTAGGATCTTACTTAATGGTCATCTCTTGGTAATGTGAGTTTATTTACATTACAATAGAAAAAAAACAATTACTGGTAGCTGGTTTCTCTTTTCCAAAAACATTTTAGAAGTCCCTTGTCATTTCTTTTTTTCACTTGCAAATCCCATTGGGACTC
Organism: Sebastes umbrosus; assembly: GCF_015220745.1. NCBI lineage: Eukaryota > Metazoa > Chordata > Actinopteri > Perciformes > Sebastidae > Sebastes > Sebastes umbrosus. Next base: position 19,747,729 of record NC_051291.1, read on the forward strand.
TCTTATACTTTTCTATGTAAGTGAATATAGCCCTACACCACCCTGGGGCAATGAGTGGGGGCTGATATGTTACAGCTGCATCAGCAGCCGTAGCTCAGAAGCAGTTGTGATGTGAATTCCAACGAACTTCAGATTTGGAGGGAAATAATGTAATACAATGACGTCTGTCCCATGTGTCAGTCGTTTCAGTCAGTATTAAGAGTCATTCATTCATTCTACAGAGCTTGTTCATAATGTCAGCTATGAGAGGGACAACCAGCAGATAGAGATAAAGACAGAGGGAGAGAGAGAGAGAGAGAGAGAGAGAGAGAGAGAGAGAGAGAGGGAGGAAGTCATATCCAGAGGGTGTGGGGAGAGAAAGAGTGAATGAAAGTTGGAGATTGGAGAAGAGACAGGGAGAGAAGTGTTTAGTTTCTGTTCTCACTTAATGAAACATCTGAAGACTCACGTCAAGGCTTTAAGTCAGACTGTTTAACGTGGACATACAGCACACCGAGGTGGTCTGGAGGTTATAACAATGGATACTGTTATAGCAGCATGGGTTGCATTATGCTCCCTTTTCACTATTGAACACATGAAAACTGTACGACAGAAGGAGGTAAGATGCAGACTTAATTTTGTATTTTTTATTATAGGGTTGTTTCAACAGGATGTGTTGTCTCATATTTTCATTCAGTGTTTGAGAATAATGTGACTTCATTCTGAATTAAATTTAGTCATATATTTTCTGCTTAGTCACTTTGATAATCGTAAAAGAAATAAAGTTGGGTAATGTGATTTCATTCTAAATTTAATTTTGTCATATATTTTCTGATTAGTCACCTTAAGAACTGTAAAAAAAATAATAATGTTGGGTAATGTGATTTCATTCTAAAATAAATTTAGTTATATATTTTCTGCTTAGTCACATTAATAACTGTATAAAAAATAAAGTTGGGTAATGTGATTTCATTCTAAATTAAATGTATATATTTTCTGTTTATTTACCTTAACTTATTAAAAATAATGTTGGGAGGGGAGAAAATAAGATGTGGTATATTTCTTTTGGTATCTGGGCATATGTATTTTGTAAAAGCAACCTCTAGCATAATGAAAACGGAAACCACTTTGATTAACTAATATAGTTCTGGGTGGCTTTCTGTCTTTATCACACAGTAACTGCATCTAGATCTGTTTCCCAGCTAATCAGCTGTAGTCTACGTCTTTCAGGGCTGCATGCAGTCTCCCTCTGCTCATGCACACTGTCATTTGGACAACATATCAACTAAACAAATGATGACAACATCCTCAGAGCTGGGAAAATTACCAAGCACTATCTTAGAGGCCACTGAACTTTGAAACATTGGCCTTAGAGATGCGAAAGTATGAGAGTCAAGAAGAGGAGAGCAGAGTAAGAGCAAAGTTCTGTCTCCTGTATAAGGAGAAAGCAGCAGCAGAAGGAGCATAGAAAAGAAAGAGAAGAGTGATTCAATCATGCAAGCGCTCCCTAATGACTACTGAAATGTTGGTTTGTGTGATGAACTGCCCGAGGGAGTTGCACTCAGTCCCTGGCTGTCATGTTTTTCCTTGAGTTTGCCCAGCTGGCCCCCAGAATACCATACATTACAGCTGTGAATGAATGGCCACACTGCATAAAATGTAATGTTGATACATGGTGTGAAAAAGACAATCTTCTCAAGTGTGTGCAGAGATGTTCAGTCTCAGTGAAAGACGTTAATTGTCAGTTGGAGCCAAGCCAGGCAGGATGACAATAAAAATGCTAATATCCGAATTGTGAATGCCTCACTCAGCAGAGCTAAGATGCTTTCCTCTCTATCTCTGTCTCAGGTGTTCAGTGATCATGGCGGCCTCTAAAAGAATGACAATCACGCCGGACTGCATCTACTCCACTGTCAACAGGTTTGTATCAGAACACTTTCCCTATAGGAAATGGACATTTTCCTCACAAATTCCTCCTGAGGAATAACTAACACGGTTCAGGTTGCCCTTTACTCATCGCATCCATTAAAGAAAAGGTCTTTCAACTTAGCCTTCCCATTTCCTCCTGTTTATTTATTAAATCATAACAGTTTGATGAAACGGGCTCCGGTCCAAGTATGTGTTTATTTGGCGAGGCCGATGAGAAGAAGATGCTCGGTCATAGGCTTGTCCTCTGGCATTTACTCTCAGGCTGAATTTTCCCACTGTCGCCAGAAAAAGACTAAGTGTCCCCAAGCTGGCAGTCTCAGTGACCGGACTGGGAAGTTCAGTACAACTCTGGTAGCAGTCAGTTACTGAGCTTTTTCTTAGTATATTGTTGCATTTATTTGATTGAATTCAGGGAATCAGTGACACAATTATCATTTAGAAAGATGTGTTTTACAGAGAACTTCTGTAAACGGTGTTTCCCAACCTTTTTTTGTCTTCTGTCGTACCCCCACAGCCCTATCAGATGAGCTCAAAAACCCATTACCAAATGTGTACATCTCCACCCGTTTCGACTGTTATCAGCTCATGAGCCATTATAAGCCTCATAGATGTGGGTCAGTAGGGGCCTGCTACACCTACTACGCCGTAAAAATGAAAGTGAAACTTAAAAGCAACCTGTTCTAACGGGTTGTAAAACTGAATGAAACATTACGTTTTAAACACAAACAAAACATGCTTGTTTAGGTTTAGGCAACAAAACCACTTAGTTAAGTTTAGGGAAAAAGGTTGTGTTTTGTCTTAAAATCACTATGTTTGCAAAGTGAAACTTAATGCTTGTGAACACAAAGACAATTACAAATTGTTGGTTTCACAGGGGACGCAAACCCCTGACCCTTTGGTGAAAGCCTTGTGTCCCATCCATCAACCTTGACCTCCACAACATGGAGTTTCACGCCGTCTATACTACAGCGCCTGACTTTTACTCCTGTCATAATTACTATGATCGCTAGAGGTCGATGCTGTCTTCTTTTATTCCATCTTTCAGTGATCACCCATGTGAGTCGATGATAAAACCTACTAGTGGGTGTAGCAGGCCACTTCTGACCCACATCTATGAGGCTTCTAACCACTGATAACACCCATGTAATGACCTGATAACAGTCGAACCGGTTGATATTTCAATGGATTTTAAAGTAGATGCTATTTAATGCCTTTAAAAAACAGATATTATAACAATATATTTTTCATACAATTGATTCAATTCAAGTTTTTTTATTGGTACAATACTTGCAGTGGCAGCAGTGAGATATTTTATCCAGTCATCCATTACCTTTAACTATCTCAATTTTTTATCCATTACTTTTAGCCTTGTTCATTTGTAACACCTAGTAAAAGTGTCTTTTCTTTGTGTGTTTAGGGTAAAGAAGGGCTGTACTGGGGAGAAAAGTGATTTCCATATTGTTTCAGTGGAAAACAAGAAAGTTGGGCACAGAAGAGAGGAGGCACCGAAACTCCCCTTCACCCAGTTAGACAACCTGAGCAACCAGAGGGAAGAATCACCCATGATGGCTCACAGGAGATCGAGCTTTGACCCTCATAGCAATGAGAACGCTCTCTTGGTTGGCAACAAGCTCCCCAGATCCAATGCAGGCAACATCAAGGACAAGATTTCTCTGTGGGAGGGGAAGGAACCCACCTGTCTACCCACTACCTCAGGTCCTTTGGGACAGTGCACCAGCATAAAAAGGACAGAATCCCTTCCAAAAAACAGCAAAACTTCTGATGAGCAGAGTGCAGAGAGTTGCAGGAGAGGGGCCCATAAGGAAAAGGAACATTTTGGAAAAGAGAACGTGGTAAAACTTGGGGATTCAAGGCCTCGTTCACCTGTTGAAACTGGGAAACAGCAAAGAGGGACGCTCAAAAGCAGCAAGCCCAGTGAGAACCAGAAAGAGAAGGAGGACTGCGGCAGAGTTGTCCACAAGGAAAAGCAAGATCACGAGAAAGAGAATGTAGAAAAGCTTGTGGGTTCAAGGTCTTGTTCGCCTACAGTAGCAGCGCAGCAGCAGGTGGGCACGCTGAGGAAAAGCAATGAAAGGAGAGCAGCAGAACAAAGCAGCCAGGAGAAGAGAGCTGTATTCACTCTTTTTAAAAACCTGGATGCTATGGGGGAGAACCACGGGAAAACTCCTCCAGAGCTCGGGAACTACTTCAGCCCACCGAGCAGGGACAAACAGGTGGGTCAAACTGGTGCAGTGAAAGGGAAGCAACACCAGGAGAATGTGTACATGGAGCCAGGGGAGCCCCCCATCAACCCAGTCCCCAAACCCAGACGTACCTTTGAGCATCCAGCTACCGCCCCCATCGGGAAGAGTCAGAGGAAGGAGACAGGGCAGAGGAACCTCCCCCCACTGCCCTCCATCTCCACGAAAACTTCCTCAAAACCTCCGTCTGGTGTCTACGGGAGACCCAGGGGTGAGAGAGTCAGAGACAACGTCAATAGGTACGGAGGGAACAAAAATTGAGTTTGTAACTCGTATACTAACCAGATCTAAACCAACACAATATATAGTTTTGTGGCCATAGTAACAGCAAACATTTTATAATATTTAACAAATTATTTCAATCTCTAGAAGCACATATTCATTCATTTGCATTTTTCTGTTCCCCTTGACAGGAAGTCCTTTGAGTTTGAAGACCTCGCAGGGTCAACTAGCCCGCTCTTCTGTCGCTCACCATCTCAGGAACATCACTACGAAGACATCCCAGGTCCAAACATCTATTATCCTTCCCTTTTTAAAGGATTGGTTTGACATTTGGGCAAATACAGTCATTCACTTTCTTGCCAAGAGTTAGACGAGAAGATCGATACCACACTTAATGGTTGTTTGGTGAATATGAAGCTGCAACCGGCAGCCAGTTAGCTTAGCTTAGCATAAAGACTTGAGTTCTTAAGGGGGTTTATGTGCTTCTTGGCTGGGTGCAGTGCTTTCCTGAGTCTCTCCTGGTTGTCAGATTTTTTTAACTTTTGGACAGAGCCAGGCTAGCTGTTTCCCCTGGTTCCAGTCTTTGTGCTAAGCTAAGCTAACTGTCTACCGACTGTAGCCTCATATTTCTCGGCCAGATATGAGAGTGCTATTGATCTTCTCATCTAACTCTTGGCAAAAAACGGAATAAGAGTATTTCCCAAATTGTCGAATTATTCCCTTAAATTCCAACTTATGTCCACATGAATTTAATGTTTCTGACGTTTTTCCGCTCCTTCATGAGCAACATTCTGCAGAAAACTATTAATAGGCCATGTTTTATGACACAGATGCGGTCACATTTACAGATATTGGGTATTAGGCCTACTACTGGCAGCTTCAGCCTAAAAATATCAGAATATTCTTCAGAATCCCGTATTGTATATGAACCTTGAGACTTCATAAAAACGTCTATAAACATGTGTTGAACATTGCCATCTTTGGTCTCCCTGCAGACTCGACTAAAGAGAACCCATATGAGGACATAGAGTTGGAGAGTCAGTGTTCCCAGCAGTCTTTGCCCTCCTCTCCCGGCGCCGACACTACCAAGGTTCCTGCAATACTTAAGCCAAGCATAATACTTTACAGTGACACCGCGAAAATGTATTAAATGATTGTTTTGTCTATAGACCTCGAGGCCCGGCTTCTTCAGGCAGAATTCAGGCAGGAGCTTTAAGCTGCTGGATCTGCGGAGAACCAACCAGTCGCCCCAGAGCACCAGCAGCGGGGGGGTTTCATCTCCACCCCGACTCAGCCCTCCCTCCACTCCCCCTGGGCCTGAACACACTTCCTGGCTGCCCGGGGATCCCTACAGCCGCACCTGCCGCAGGATACCAACGGTGTGCACATTATAAAGCTGTATATGTAGATTCTTATCCAGAAACCCTGAACTAGAGTCAACGTTTTATTAGCAACCCTAATACTTACCATATTACTTATAGATTAAGTTCAGCTTTAAAGTTCCCATATTATAAAAAAGTGAGATTTTCATGTTTTTTTTATTATATATTATATATATTATATGTATTTTTATTATATATTTATTATATATATAAATACTGTGAAAATATCGAAATGTTCAATCCACAGGGAAATACACACAGCCCGTATTCAGAAACTCTGCATTTGAAACAAGCTGTCAGGATTTCTGTCCATTTGTGATGTAACAAATATACAATATTTAGACCCTTTACACAGATTTAAACGTAAACAATCTAAATGTGTTCCAGTTTATTCCTGGTTGCAGTGTATGTGAATGTAATCAGCTGACAGGAAGTACACATGGACCCAAGCTGTTGCCTAGCAACACAATTCTGTTGCAATTTCGTCGCAATTCCGTCGAAATGCGCTAAAACAGAGCGCTTAAGACAGAGGGTAAATACAGGCATATTCAGGCCGACAGTATGAGGAAAATAGAGTTGGTTGTTTTTTACATTATAGCACGTAAACATGTTCTAGTAGAAACACAAAATACAAGTATGATCCTGAAAATGAGCATGATATGGGACCTTTAATTGAAATCAAGTGTGCTGCCAGGTTCCACTGTAGGTACCAAAATATTATGAATTGGTGTTTTGTCCTCATCCTTGAGGAAAGATATCATGCTGTAGTATTTCTTCACACTGAGTCAGAGCTTTCTCCCAACAGGTTGTGCTAAGAATCAACAGCATCTTTGAGGCTCGGATTGGGAAGAAACACCTACGAAGGATCTATCATTACGCCGAGACAAGCTCAGGGAGAGGTGATGATGTTGAAATTAAACTTTATGCTATGTGTTTTCTAATGCCAACACTGTAAATGTGGAGTTTTGGCTCAAGAGACATGACTTTTATTTGCAGTAACAGATGAGAACAGCGACTCCGAGAGTGAAGTTGAAGAAAGAGTTAAAGGTAGATTACAGAAAACCTCTTTTAGTCTTTTTTTTTTTACATTTTTTGACATCTTCAGTTTATAATCATCTTACTTTCCTTGTTTCTAGCTCATCGTCAGCGTCTCGTGTCAGTCCAGTCCATACTGAGCCAGCCGAGCCGGGCCCACTACAATGGTACCAGCACCAGAAACAGCTCTCTGGAACAGGAGCTCCACCAGCGGCTTCTCTTTGAATATTTCCTAGTGGTGTCGCTGCAGAAGTCGAAGGCTGGTGCCCGCTATCTGCCGGAGGTCACGCAGCAGTTCCCCCTGAAGGTCAGGAGCAAAAGAGTGCTTTAATCTTTGTTTGCTTTTCGTGGTAATTTTTGTTTTAAAGGGGCAAACCACAGATTTGACACATTAAGTTCATAACTCTACTACTCAGGAAATGTAGGATCCAGTCTTCTGCTTTTGGACTCACATTAGGGACTAAAATTCTGCTGCATTGACTCTATATGTCTCTTGTGAGTTCACAAACATCGTGGAAGTGCAATACTAAACTCCCTGAAGTAGCCCTTAAACTTTTGAGACCAAATGCCTCAAAACAGAAATGTACATCTTTTACTCCAGACAGACAAAAGTCAACATTTAAAGCAATTCAAAGTATGTGACTGATCCCAAGTCTCCCAGACAAGATGCTGTGAATGCAAAAAGCTGAACTAGCAAGAGAGGAGCTTTAAACCAGGATTTATTTTCTTCATCTGGCAGCATTTCATCTATCCTAATTCAAATCTGTAAACTTATACTTGTTAATAAGAACATGCAAACATTTACCTATTGATTATGGATAAAAATGCAGGAAATAGTGATGGAAATGGAAATTAAAGGAACAGTATGTAACATTTCGGGGGATCTATTAGCAGAAATGGAATATAATGTTTTCATTAGTGTATAATCAACTGAAACTAAGAATCGTTGTGTTTTCGTTAGCTTTGAATGTGCCCTTCATATCTACATAGGGAGCGGGTCCCCTTCACAGAGTCCGCCATGTTTCTACAGTAGGGCCACTGTAGTTCTGAAACACGCTTGTGAAACTGCGGTAACATGAGCCGCAGTGAGCAAAGCCGTGGTATTGCCAGCCGCCGTCTGACTTCCGTTGCCCCTAAAGTATTTGTTATTATGGTAAGGATGGCCTCTGAACGAGGTGAATGGCGTTACCACGGTTTTGCAATCGTTGGCTCACGTTACCGCAGTTTTGGAAAGGGAGGAGTGAGCGGAGGGGTACTCAGTTGGTTGCAATCTGCAACCACACCACTATATGCTGCCAAACCCTACAGACTGTACCTTTAAGTTAATGAAAATGCATGAAAGTAGCAAAAATTAACTTCTAACTTTCTTTTGGTTGCAGCTGGAGCGGAGCTTCAAGTTCATGAGGGAGACGGAGGATCAGCTGAGGATCATTCCTCAGTTCTGTTTCCCTGATTCAAAAGACTGGGAGCCGGTGGAGAACTACCCAAGGTGAGTGTAAAAAAAAAAAATTGCCTTCTAGCTACTGTTTATGAAATTGCACATAAATTAAAGATAATTGAAATGGTCAAAATAAGAGGGGTTTCTCTCCCATAGCAACTCAATATTAGACACTGAGAATTCGACTCTTATAACCACTAGAAGACTTGCTGATATACATGACTGGACTGATGATTAATGTCAGTTTGTATGTATGTAATATACAATGAACATTTTTTTTTGTTGTGGTTCCTCCCTCACAGTGAGATGTTCTCCTTTGTTTTGACTGGAGAGGATGGGAGCAGGAGGTTCGGTTACTGCCGGCGTTTACTGGTAAATACAAATGAGTAGAATAAATAAGTGCACTGCTACTGAACAGGAAGTGGCTAAATACCACGATGACGGCTGAGTAAATAACTGTGCCAAAATAGTCGGCGTGCCTGTGGGAAAATAGTCCATCTGAGAGTCTGGGAGGAAGTGTGTGTGAGTGTGTGTATGTGTGTGCGTTTGCATATTTTCTGTCTATGCGTTTCAGTGCCGTTGATGTTCATATTAATATGTTTTCATGTTTCAAGCTTTTATATGACCTCTGTCATGTGGAAACCATGCAACTCTTTGGGACAGATTGTCCTTTATGACTTTTTGACTTGTAAAATACTTTAAAAACCCTGTTGTTAATTCAAAAAACACATGACTGTTAAACTGAATTACTAGAGTTACGAAAAGGTCAATGTTTTGGAGATTTTCACTCAACAGCTGCAGCAAGTAAACTTCCATCCTTTCTTTTCAGCCCAGTGGAAAAGGTAAACGTCTACCAGAGGTCTACTGCATTGTCAGTCACCTCGGTTGTTTCAACCTGTTCTCCAAGGTAAAGCCCTCCCCTGCCCTATGATTATATTTTGACATAAAAGTAATAAAGCAAATTTATAAGGTGTGTGTGTGTGTGTGTGTGTGTGTGTGTGTGTGTGCTGTAGGTGCTGGATGAGGTGGAGAGGCGGAGGGCTTTGTCTCCGGCCCTCGTGCAGCCTTTTATGAGAGCCATCATGGAGGCTCAGTTTCCAGCTCCAGGCAGAACCATCACCATAAAAACGTTCCTCCCCGGCTCCGGCACCGAGGTGAGTGACACCGGAGGCTCCAGAAATGTTGAAATTAAAGAGGACATTTTATCTTTTTCCCTTTCTTTTAGTGTGTTATATAGTTTTTTGTGCATGTAAAAAGTCTGCAAAGTTACAAAGCCCAAAGTCTACGCCGAAGGGAGTTACTCTCCCCCAAAGAAACACTGCTCCTGAACTGCCTGAGATGCCTTGCTTAAAGTCCCGCCTTTTCTTCCGTAACGTGGTGATGTCACCAAGTAACATATTTGCATAATACCTACCTAGCGGCTAGTTTGGCACGCCCCCCTAAAACAAAGCTAGTTAGAGCAAAGCTGGAGCGGAGTCCGAAGAGTTTGGTTTGGTTGACCAATCACAACAGAGTGAGCCAGCTGACTAATCAGAGCAGACTGGGCTTTTCGGGAGGGACAGGACCTCAAACAGAGCGTTTCAGACAGAGGGTAAAAAGAGGTGCTGCAGCACAGCCAGTATGAGAAAAATAAAGCATGTAAACATGTTCGAGTAGAAACTCAAAATACAAGTATGCACCTGAAAATAAGCATAATAGGTTCTCTTTAAGAGTTTGATAAAAAAGAAAAGAAAATAACCTGTTTTTGAAAGATGAGGAGAGATTTAGTGATCTGCAAAAATTTAGCTGGAGTGTGTGACAAACTGTTGTCATATTTTACCAAAATGTAGAAATGTATCTCATCTAGATATGCTCCATGTAATGTTTCAACTTCTCTACTTTCTTCAAAATTAAGAACAGTTTTGGTGTGTAAAACTAGTGAAAGGTCAATCAAGGTCACAGTTTAAAACCCATAACTACAGTGTTCATGGAGTTCTATAACTATGTCTCATTCTCAGGTGATGGAGCTCTGTCGACCCTCTGACTCGCGCCTGGAGCATGTGGACTTTGAGTGTCTGTTCTCCTGTCTGAGTCTGCGCCTCCTCCTCCGGGTGCTGGGCTCTCTGCTGCTGGAGCGAAGGGTCATCTTCACCGCCGACAAACTCAGGTCGGTCCCTCCACTGGAGTTTTTTGTACAGAAATCTATATCTCCCCTCTACGTGACAGCTCATTCGATGGCTCTTAAAATATGAGGTTGCACTGACCATCCTTCCTCCACTGTTTATGTAATTAAGGAGTCGGCAGATATCAGGTTCAAGCGTCAGGGATGTTTTCATTATGAAGTTATAAGAAACACGGGTGGTCCAGACCCTCACTTTTAAAATACATTTAAGGCAGCCCCAGTTTTATTCAGGGAACATGCCAGAGGGATATTCTGAGGCTGTTGAGTTGTTGTTGTGCTGCTGGGGCCAGATTGTTTGTTCTGAAGTAGTGGAATGCTAAGTTGAGTTACGTAAATGAAAGAAGTATGCAGCTTTGCTTTCCTCTCTGGGAACTGTTGTTACTGTTGGGAATAGTCACAGGGATTAGATTATTTTAGACCAAAGCACCCTCATGTGGTGAGAACGAGTAAGTTACTCACTTTCTGCATCTTTCTCTGCCTCTCTGTCAAACTCTCATCCAGAAAAAAAACTCAATTATATCAGCTTTAAAAATGTGATTACCTCCTCCTCTCATTCCACTCTCCTTGCAGTACTCTGTCCCAGTGCTGCCATGCTGTCGTGGCGCTGCTTTACCCCTTTGTGTGGCAGCACACTTACATCCCCGTGCTGCCCTCGGCCATGCTCGACATCGTCTGCACTCCGACCCCGTTCATCGTTGGCCTGCTGTCCAGCTCCCTGCCTCAGCTCACCGAGCTGCCCCTGGAGGAGGTCAGAGAGGCACTTATGAAGTGAAACTTGAGTCATCTAAAGAAAAAGTGACTTATTTGCAGCTGTGAACAGATTTATCACATCAATACAATAATAATTCAATAATCTCGGCTTTCTGTGCACAGGTTCTGGTTGTGGATCTTGGAAACAGTCGGTTTCTCAGACAGGTAGGCCATGCGTTGAATCTTATTTATGTGTGTTTTTATGTCTCTGCATGATCCGTATGGATGTGGAACAAATTATTTCATCCTTAACATACCTACAAATTAGTTTTCTATCCTGATTTGTCACATTTAGTTGGACGATGAGGACTCCATCCTGCCGTCTAAGCTCCAGTCAGCCCTGGAGAACGTTCTGGAGAGGAGAAGAGAGCTCGCTAATGAGAGAGGAGGAGACACACCCGGTGGTGAGATATAACAAGGACTGAAACTGAAAACTAGCCATGTAGAAGCCATTTAAAGGAACAGTGTGTAGCATTTAGGGGGAATAAGTATGTTTTCTTTAGTGTATAATCACCTGAAATAAGAATAGTTGTGTTTTTGTTGCCTTACAAAGAGCCGTTTATATCTACACAGGGAGCGGGTCCTCTTCACGGAGCCGACCGCCATGTTTCTACAGTAGCCCAGAACGGACAAACCAAACACTGGCTCTAGATAGACCATTTTCAGTTTCATGTTTTCATGTCGGCCACTGTAGTTGAAGTTTCAGTTGGTAGCAATCTGCAACCTCACCGCTAGATGTCGCCAAATCCTACACACTGCACCTTTAATTTTACAACTGAGCAAGTTCACATTCCAATGTTTATCCTATTCTCTTCAGATTCTGGCCATCTCAGCACCGTTGTGTCCGAGGCCTTCATTCGTTTCTTCGTGGAGCTGGTAGGCCACTATCCACTCTTCATCACCGGCGAACGGGAAGACGGCTACTCCTCCTCCTCCTCCTCCCCGGTCCCCTGCTCCTTCCAGCGCGAGGGTTTCCGTAAAGCGATCCCGTCTAAGACCATGCGTCGCTTCCTGGAGGTCTTCATGGAGACCCAGATGTTCGGCTGGTTCATCCAGGAGAGAGAGCTCCACAGGCAGGCTCCGAGAGGTAAAAGAGCTGCAGAGAAAAAAGAAGAGGTTTACAGACGTAGGCAAAGTTGTTGGTACCCTTCCGTTAAAGAGAGAAAAACCCACAATGGTCACTGAAATAACTTGAAACTGACAAAAGTAATAATAAATAAAAATTTACTGAAAATGAACTAATGAAAATCAGACATTGTTTTTGAATTATGGTTCAACAGAATCATTTTAAAAAACAAACTAATGAAACTGACCTGGACAAAAAATTATGGTACCCCTAGAAAAGATGTAAAATAATGTGACCATAGGGACATATTAAACTAAGGTGTGTCCTGTAAATAGCATCACAGGTATCTTCAAACTTGTAATCAGTCAGTCTGCCTATTTAAAGGGTCAAAAGTAGTCACTGTGCTGTTTGGTATCATGGTGTGTACCACACTGAACATGGACCACAGAAAGCTAAGGAGAGAGTTGTCTCAGGAGATCAGAAAGAACATTATAGACCTTCATGTTAAAGGTAAAGGCTATAAGACCATTTCCAAGCAGCTTGATGTTCCTTTGACTACAGCTGCACATATTATTCAGAAGTTTAAGGTCCATGGGACTGTAGCCAACCTCTCTGGACGTGGCAGCAAGAGGAAAATTGATGACATATTGAAGAGACGGATAATACGAATGGTAACCAAAGAGCCCAGAACAACTTCCAAAGAGATTAGAGGTGAACTCCAAGGTCAAGGTACATCAGTGTCAGATCACACCATCAGTCACTGTTTGAGCCAAAGTGGACTTAATGGAAGACAACCGAGGAGGACACCAAATCATAAAAAAGCGAGACTGGAATTTTCCAAAATGCATATTGACAAGCCACAAAGCTTCTGGGAGAATGTCCTTTGGACAGATGAGACAAAACTGGAGCTTTTTGGCAAGTCACATCAGCTCTATGTTCACAGATGCAAAAATGAAGCATCCAAAGAAAAGAACACTGTACCTAATGTGAAACATGGAGGAGGCGCGGTTATGTTATGGGGCTGCTTTGTTGCATCTGGCACAGGGTGTCTTGAATCTGTGCAGGGTGCAATGAAATCTCAAGACTATCAAGGCATTCTGGAGCGAAATGTGCTGCCCAGTGTCAGAAAGCTTGGTCTCAGTTGCAGGTCATGGGTCCTCAAACACGATAATGACCCAAAACACAGCTAAAAACACCCAAGAATGGCTAAGAACAAAACATTGGACTATTCTGAAGTGGCCTTCTATGAGCCCTGATCTAAATCCTATTGAACATCTGTGGAAGGAGCTGAAACATGCAGTCTGGAGAAGGCACCCTTCAAACCTGAGACAGCTGGAGCAGTTTGCTCACGAGGAGTGGGCCAACATACCTGTGGTCAGGTGCAGAAGTCTCATTGAGAGTTACAGAAATCACTTGATTGCAGTGATTGCCTCAAAAGGTTGTGCAACAAAATATTAAGTTAAGGGTACCATCATTTTTGTCTAGGCCAGTTTCATTAGTTTGTTTTTTTAAATGATTCTGCTGAACCATAATTCAAAAACAATATCTGATTTTCATTAGTTCATTTTCAGTGAATTTTTATTTATTATTACTTTTGTCAGTTTCAAGTTATTTCAGTGACCATTGTTGGTTTTTCTTTCTTTAACGGAAGGGTACCAACGATTTTGCCTACGTCTGTAACTGTTGAGAGATGATCCAGTGATTCATGATTCTTTCTCTTTCATCAGGACTGTTTGAAGTGAGGGTGCAGGAGTATCTAGACTCCATCCACGAGAATGAACACCGGAGGGTTAACAGGTTTCTCAAAGGCTTGGGTAAGGTTGTCTTTCTTTGTTATAGTGAAACAAGCTCTGTACAAACAATCTCATTCTCACCTTAAACCACTCTTGTTCCCTTCTTCCCTCCAGGGAACAAAATGAAGTTTCTTTCCAAGAAATAATGCCACGACAACTGCACAAAAAGAGACACAAAGTAAAAAAGAAGAAGCACTGAAACAAGGAAAAGACTTGCAGAAATCTGACAAAAGAAATGATCATTTGAGCACTTTTCCAGATCGTTCACGCCATCCTCATCTGTGTCAATGTGTGGGACTTTTGCTCAAAGGCTCATGATAGACACGGGGAAGCTCCGGTGAAAATCCTGCTGTATTTCACATGAATAAAGAAATTTGGGATTGTAGACTCACAGAGATATTTAAGAAGTTCATCGTTGTTTTTTTCTTTTAAATTATATTCTTCAGGCATGAGCACAAATGTATAAAAATAATATTGGTCCTAGGTATATTGCTGTAAGATACATATGGTTGGTAAATTAAAGGTAAAACCTGAATAGATTAGTATGGAATGCTTCTATATAGGGCACAAGGGGTCACTGAATGGTTCGATGAGTATAAAAATGATGTATTATGGTAGTCAGTCACCCTTTGTATGCACTGTAACTTGACTGTAAAGTTCACAGTCATAGTATTCTCTGAATCCACTAGGGGGCAGTAGTATATTTTCTGTGATTGGATGATCTTGACACTGTCAGTGACTGACCAGAAAATGACACAGACCTGCTTTCCCACTCTGTAATGCTTAAATGTTTCTTTTATAACTGTGACAACATCACAAGTAAATAAATATTATAAAACAAATACATCTGATTGTTGTTTTGAACTCGCAGTTATTGTCTTGATGTTGTCATGTTTTTTCCACGTTGAAACAAATGTCTCATATAATCATTGCATTACATGTTTAGAGTTTGGATGTCAGCATTGTAAACTTTGTAAGTCTCTCCCCCCGCCCCCACACATCCTCCAGTTTGTAGATTACGAATGACGAAATTAATTTCTGGTGAAAACAAACTGTATCCAACGACGCTGTGCACATTTGAAAATGATTGAGTGTTTGTCACACACTGGAAAATCCTGAGCAGAAAATCAAAGCTAAGTAAATTGTGTTCACTCAGCATTTGTGTGCCAGTTTTACACAGTGAGTAATCCACATACCACCCATTTGCTAACCATTCACTGCTGTGTTTGTGTGTTCGAAGTTATTCTGCCTTTTTACTACAAAGAGCCTCGCTTCAGAGTTGGTGGCAGCTTTACTATTTTAGTCTCTGAGTCATGGAAACAAAGCGGATCTTTAGCCCACGAAGAGGAAAGCACATCTTTGTCAGCATGAAAACATAACACAGGTGCAGAGCAGAGCATAGTAGTGTATTGTCTGAGGACTAGTGGGCTCAGTTCGTGCCTGCTGAGTAAGCCCAAGGGCCCCACCCACCCCCACAGGGCATCGCACAGCACCTAACCTGTCACCTTGTTAGTGGGTAGTTCACACACACCTGCTGACACAGATGTTGATGCATATACACAGATGCACAGAGAGCACAAAACATATATAAACACATACAGGCCTACACACATTGTATATAATTTGAAACTACACTACACCACTACAAATGCACAAAAAGAGACACAACTAAAAAAGAAGAAACACTGAAACAAGGAAAGACTTCACGGACTGCAGAAATCTGACAAAAGAAATGATCATTTGAGCACTTTTTCAGATCGTTCATCCCAACCAGAGGTACTTGTACCCCAAAGGGCACTTCTGAGTTGCCAGGGGGCACATGGAAAGATTGTGGAGTAGCTTAAAGGAACCTTTAAAGTGGCAGTAGGCAGTATATTTTTGGCACCATTGAGCAAAAACTCCATAATAACCTTTCAGCATATTGTAATTCAAGTGTTCTGAGAGAAAACTAGACTTCTGCACCTCCTCATGGCTCTGTTTTCAGGCTTTAGAAAATCTAGCCCGTGATGGGAGACTGCCTGTTTTCCTCCGGTCTGTGAAATCTTGCAGATGCCGTTAGGAGCACCGGAGGACACAGAGGCAAATGATGTTTTTCAGGTTACCTGTTTCATGTAATACTGTCACAATATAGCGACCGTTTTATAAAAATAACTTTTTTTAATCATATTTGCTCCAATCTCGCCTACTTCAGCTTTAACTGGTTATGAAACTGTCTCAGTTCAATACTGATGCCTCGACATGACCTATGTAAACGAGACCATCTGCGAGAAGATCGGCTAGTTCTATATATATTCTCAATGTCTGTCATCGGATCTGGCTTCGCTGCTGCCTTCGACCTGCAGTCAGAGCTCCGGCGGGAGGTGGAGAGCTCCATGCCCATGCAAAAGTGGCTCCTCCTCCCGCCAGAAGCAGAACATCACTTTGCTGCTCCGCTGGTCCCCACTGGGAGTAAACACCAGCACCACGCTGCTGGAGGCCCATGCCCTATTGCTGGGCCCGCGAGGGAAGGGAGACACAGGAGAACCAGAACCAAGACTGAGCGGGGCAGACTGTCAGGCCCTGCTGCAGTAAAATGAGAGGTTTTCTAAAAGGACTCTACCGCTTTTGTCCACAGGGACCACCAAAATCAACACAAAATGAAAGTTCCTCGTAGTAACTTTAACTAATGTGAACAAAAAGTTTTAAACACTGAGCTTAAAGTAGGCTAAATGGTTGAAATAGTCAGCTAAAAATCACTGATAAATGGTAATAGGTAGCTTAAAGTGGATAAACAAATGAAATAGATGTTATAGGATAGCTCAAATTAATGGAAGTATGGTTAACAGTTTGAATAGTTTGCTAAAAGTATCAGCTAAATAGCTGAAATTGAAAGGTCAAAGTATTGGATGGCTAAAAATGGATAAACGTTGGAAGAGTAAATTGTTGAATATATTGTTAACAGTGGCTAAATGATGAAATGAAGTGAATAAGAAATAGATAACTAAAGGTAATGCATCAAATAAATAGTCACAACTAACAAATAGATGGTTATAATTGTTAGCTAAAAGGGATAAAAGTATCGGATAAATGGTTATGAACTAAAAGTAATGGATGAATAGTTGAAATAGTTGGTTAAAAGCAAGCATGACCAGTTTAAATAATGTTAGTTAGCTAAAAGTATTTGATAATGTCTAAATAGTTAAAAATAATGAATAAACAGTTGATTCAGCAAAAAGTAAATGGTTGAGACATCCACCTTCTGCCCCTGCATGCAGTAATAATAAGAATGCAAACTTGACCAAACCAAGCTAAACATTGACAGTTCAATTGTATGAAAAAAATATTGGAACAATATCCACTGTTATATAATCATTAGTTGTAAATAACATTCAGTCCAAAATCAATTCAAACTAGACTGGCACTCAGAGAGCCCAGAACTCCGCCAAGCTGCCCGAGTATGATTGCCCCCCCCCTCTCCGTGCAGCTTGCGCCATCATCCACATGTATTTTTGTTTATGTTGAGATAAGCTGTACGCAGCGGAGCATTGTAAAACACTTCATTCAAACTGGACAGAAAAAAAGTAAAACTCACCTAAACCGTCATCGTCCAACAATCACCAAGTGTGCTTTGGTCGAACTCAACTGTAATTTCAAAGAGTTTAATGTGAAAAAACGCAGAATCTACAGTTGTCTCCTCCTCCCTCCAACCCCCACTCTCTCTCTGTCCCTCTGTAGGCAGAAGGAAAGAGGCAGGGTGACGTGTCATAAACTTGTCATCAGTTACACTGCGCATGTCTTAAAGCCTGTGGTGTTAATGCACAGGCTGAGCGGAGTTATTAAAGAAAATTCCCGAAGCCGGATCATGATCTGGTTCGCCACCAAAATCTAATGGATTGTTCATTCTACCACACCCCACCCCTTCAAAGAATTTCATTCAAATCCATCACAGACTTTTGGAGTAATCCTCCAAACAGACAAACAGACAAACAGACAAACAGACAAACCAACAAACCAACAAACCACCAAACCAACGCCGGTGAAAACATAACCTCCTTCCAAGGCTTTTGGCATTGGCGGAGGTAATGACCCCATTTGGGACATGGCGTTTGCTGTCGATGAAGGGCTAGTTGAGCTCATCTGACGGGGCTGTGGGGGTATATCAGACAAAAAAAAAGCTTGGGGAGCCGCTGCTCTAAAACACAGGTTTTCAGTGAAGCTGTCACAGAGTAACAAATGTGAAAATCATACCGCAGCTTCCTATCTGGCTCCCAAGGTGGGAAAGCTGCGGCGCTGTGGGACTGGAGGCGTCTCAGGAAGATGGATGGATGTGGGGAGAGAGGAGCACTGACGGCTGCCGACATGTTTGCTCACTCACTCAGGTCCTCGCGGTGTGTTTGTGTGTGTGTGTGTGCAGACGGGCGAACACCAAACCCAAATTGTCACATACTGTTTCCTGCTAAACACCTGGCCGTGGCTCAAGACAACTGGCTCGTTAGTGCGGAGGTAATTATGGTTTAGATTTATTCCAGCCAGCAGGGGTTGACCCCTAAAGCCTTAACATCCTGCACTGGTGTATTTCCACAGCAAACCTCCCTGTGGAACACCTCTCACCACTGCAAACACAAATGTCATGCGTTTTCAGTCAGGGAGAGAGAGTACTCTTATCTGCCACTTAGGAACAACAATAGCTTGTTGAAACTCTAATCTTCCCTGCAAAGTGCCTTTCACAGGTCCCTATTACCTGACTGGATTCCACCTTTAAGAGCGGCTGCACGGCGATACCACATTATGATGTTAATTGAAAACATCTACCTGCAAGTGAGAACCTGCTGCAAGACTCGGCGATGCAATGTACGCTATATGCCTATTATTCTCAGCAGAAATAAAATCATACAAACATCACGGCCCATTAAAACCTACCACCGATTCAATTATAAAGCCTCTCTGGAGATTTATTGACCTCATTTCAAGGCTTGCAAACTCACATTTAGAAACTCTCTGGAGGTTGCCTCCGCTAATTACATGATTTATGGTGTAATTTATGGAGGCAGGGAGGTGCGGCGACTAAACAGCACTTGCCATCAATCAAAATGAAAAGTGTAATGTCATTTTCCGTCATAATCTTTTATACCTTCTCTCCCACAACCCTCAATCAAAAAGGCTGTTTTGGCAGGCTGAATTTGCTAAAAAGCTTCGGGTCATGGCGGTAACTAAATCCCAGGGTGCCATGTGCAAATTTTGTACAAATCATGCTAGTGTGCCTCTGGTATTTTTACCATCACAACACAAATATGCTACCTACAGGTTCCCATAGAGTCCTTTCGTCTGGTTGGAAGTTAGTGGCTAGGATTGAGTCCACTGCTCCTCTAAACACCATCGCACACTGATTTTAAAGCTGCAGTAGGCAGAAAGGTTTTGGCATCATTGGGCAAAAAATCCATAATAATCTTTCAGCATATTGTAATTCAAGTGTTCTGCAACTGCTGCACCTCCTCACGGTTCTGTTTTCAGGCTTTAAAACATCTAGCCTGTGACGGGAGACTTTGGCCAATCACAGGTCATTTCAGAGAGAGAGAGCGTTCCTATTGGCTGTGCTCCAGCTGGTGGGCGGTTCTTAGTATTTCCTCAACAGATCTCAACAGGCTTCCGTGTCACAAACTTTCTCATTTTACAGCTAAACAGTACACTACAAGATGTTTCTGTAAACATTTTATGCCAGAAATAGTTATTACAGTAACAGGATATTGATTCATATTTGATCAGCGCTGCCTAGTTTGACCGTTTGGTCGGAGTTTACGAGTGATTGACAGCTGCTCAGAGACGGTAAGGCTCCAGCTTGGCTCTGATTGGTTGTTTTCCTCCGGTCTGTGAAATCGGAGGACACCGGAGGACACAGAGGCACATGATTTTTTTTTTCAGATTACCTGTCTCATGCACTACTGTCAGGTTTTATAAAAATAAAAAATGTTTTTTAATCATATTTCCTGTATTTCTACCCACTGCTGCTTTAATGTGCCTGTACAGGGAGCAGAAGTGTGGGAATAACAAAGGAGAAAAAAAGTAGGAGAGAAAAAAAGGCGGGAAACAGAGAGGAAGGGTGCAGGAGGAGTTTGATGTATGAGAAAAATACTTGACTGTGCACACGCTACAATGCAAGCACAGTACACACACACACACACACATAGATTGAAAGGTTGCCGAACATGTACCCGTCAGCTTGTTTTTCGGAACTGCAGGTGCAGTGTCCAGCTGCAGCCCTGCCATGCATGCCAGCGGCCTGAATCATTCCCCCCCCCCTTCCAGAGGAAGAGGAGCCGTCGAAGCATATGGACACCATAACAGCAGGACATGAGGAGAACAGTGGAAAAGAGAGAGAGAGAGCAGGAGAAGGAAGGAGAGGTGTATTTGACGGGGGAGAAGTGAAATGATGCAGAATGTAGTGAAAAGAGAAAAAAAAGGGTTAGTAGTGCAGGATTTCCATTTCCCCGCTGCTACGCCATGTTACAGCAAAGCCTTAAAACTGTGGACACAGACCAGAAGCTTGAAGAGAGGGTGGAGGAAGTGGAGGGGATAAGAAGGAGGGAGGGAGGGAGGGAGAGCAGAGGAGGAGGTGCAAAGGAAGAGTAGTTTTAGGAGAGCAAAATCATTGTGAGTTTTTTTGTGGCCTCTGTTCCTCGCTCTCGAAAGAAAGAAAAAGGGGTGAGAGAGGCTTAAAAAAGGGTTTAAAGAGAGAGAGAGAGAGTGGGAGATTGGGTGTGGAGGGGGGGGGGGGGGGCAGGGAAACTCAGGCCACACACATAGATTTCCAGTCCGGAGGGTGCGTCAGTCAGTCAGGCCTGTGGTCTGCTGTATGTGTCCAAGTTTATCCACACCACTATTACACCACCATTAGTCATGGCATCTGATGACATGGGCTAATATCCGTCTCTCACTCGCTCATCCAGCTCTAAAAGAGGGTCATACCCCCCATTTTTTATATTTCCCTATCTCACCTTACATCGTCCGACTTTGTGTCTGCGTGGAGCACGGAGAGGAGTCTGTCTGGAGCCTGAGGAGTGGACACACACACAGTCAGACACCCACAGACAGACGGGTCGCAGGGGATTCTTTGTCAGAGTAGTTGCAGGGTGGTCTGGTTCTATAAGTGTCACGACGTAGACTCATCTCTCTTCATGTGGTTTGTATGCGAGGACTTGAGTAACTTTGTGTGTGTCCTGGAACTCCAATATGTCATCCTATTCAGACTTGAGCACAATGCAGCAAGCAAGCCCCTTCAAACGTTTGTTTTTAGGATTTAACAGGAACATTTGCAGCTCTAGAAATTTGCCACATCATGAAACAAGACAAAGGTTGTGTCCGAAATCACTCCCTGTGTGTCAACATGTAGTATGATGTTACTAAACTGTATATTACTATACTATATTACCACTCTGATGGGCGAATTAAAAAAGAATGGATTGTGCATCACTTGCAACTGCTATCTGCCCAGTCTCCAGATTTGATTCACAAAAGATATTGCACTAATGATATTACAGCGCCAACGCGCCCATAAAGTTTTGCAGCTGAGTGCAATTTCCCCCTTTTTTTGCATCTGATCGCAATTATCCATGTGGCAAAGTATAAATGTTGCCTTTGCGCCAAGAACACCGTAGACAGAACAATAGGGGAGAGAAAAAGAAAAAGAAGTTTTTCAGACCGCAGGGGTCAGGTGCTGGCCGCCGAGGTGCAGAGGCATTCCTCAAAACTTCAGGCAAGGAATATAAACGTGACAGAGAGAAACCCTATTTGGGATTTAATATCCCACTCTGTCAGTATAAATGCACTTCAGTTCCAGCCAACTCTCTGAAGACACTAATAATTTCACTGTAACTGCGTTTGGCTATTAGAGTTGATCTTTGTGAATTGGACTGTTTTTGCTATGAGGCTCATTTCCATAGAAAGGGAATATATTACTTAATTTAAATATGTGCAAATAGCACAGGAGCACCGAGGCGCTGTCGCTTGGCAGCACAGTCAGGGTTGCATTTAACCCTTTGCTGGTGCTTTGAGAATTACATGGTTTCTTTTTGTCTTATTTGTGCAGATTTAGCGGCCACTAAAGCCGCACAATCCTTTTGTGTACTCGCCCCTGAGTGTGAAATTTATACACCGTACAGTAAAAATAGTGTCCCTATGGCATGTACACTTTTTGCTAACAATCCCAAAATGTCACATTTTATATTTGAAAAAATGACCGTTGTGTACTCTACGCCTGTCAGTGATGATGCAAAATGACAATGATTCATGTGTCTATTACATAGGAGGTGGTGAATGAGTGAATTTAGTTAGTGATTTCGAACACAGCTTGAGAGTTAAAGGTATAGTGTGTAGGATTTGGCAGCATCTATTGGTGTGGTTGCAGATTGCAACCAACTGAGTACCCCTCCACTCACTCCAAAACTGCAGTAACGTGAGTACAAAACCGTGGTAACGCAATTCGCCTTGCTCAGAGACCATCCTTACCATAATAACACTACTTTAGGAGCAACGGAAGTCAGAAGGTGGCTGGCGGTACCACGGTTTTACACTCTGCAGCTCACGTTACCGCAGTTTCACAAGCGTGCCGGAGAACTATGGTGGACTTCAGGTAAAGTAAAAACACTAAACACTCTCTCTAGAGCCAGTGTTTGGTTCGTCTGTTCTGGGCTACTGTAGAAACATGGCGGAGCAACATGGCGGACACTGTGAAGAGGACCCGCTCCCTATGTAGATATGAACGGCTCATTCTAAGCTAACGAAAACACAACGATTCTTAGTTTCAGGTGATTATACACTAATGAAAACATAGTTATGAATATTATATTCCATTTCTGCAAATAGATCCCCCGAAATGTTACACGCTGTTCCTTTAACAGCCAGCTAGCGGCTCTGTGAAGCTATAGCCTACTTAAGAACAGCACTACTTTACGCTCACAATGACAATACTAACGTGCTGATGTTTAGCAGGTATAATGTTTACCATGTGCACCATCTTAATTATGGTATTTGATTGGTCCACCACCAAAGTGATAGACATATCCTTAAAGCCATGCTTCTATGGCTAAAATGCCTGTTTGTTTTGAACATGCACATATTTTTCTATGTCTGACAACATCCATGTGCACACAGGCACGTTCACTGTGCTCTCTCCTTCACCTTTCACCCTCCCTCTCTCAGCGTCCCCTCTAGCTTTCCAACATTAACAATGTGACTGCCAATCAGAGTCCACAACAATCCTAATATCTTTTCCTGTAAAGTCTACCATCTGCTGAAAAGATACTCCAGATGAAATGTGATCCGCTCATACCTGCGATGGCGCTCACTCCGGCACACTTGTAGTTTTACAGTGGCCAGCGTGACATAAAACAGCTTGACTGACAATTACCGCTCGCTATAAAGGGGGAGATTATACAGTAACGCGTGGTTTTCACATTAACATGAGGCTTGCGTCGGAGCGTGTGTGCGTTTTATGGCTTTTTCGTTTGTATGCATAAGAAATCAGGGATTATCTTGCCACTAATGTGTTGACTATACAGTGATTTCATCTATTGTGCATTTTTTAAAAACAGAACTAATGTGCAGACATGCAGAGCGTACCCAGTGTGTTGAAAGAGTGGTGCTATTTGCAGAGAGAAAAAAAAAATTGCCTGACAACTGTACGCGCTGCCTGTGAGTAATGTTGCCATGAGGAAGTACGCCCATACAAATAGGTTCTGTCTTTAAGCTGTCACTCAGCCATTCATCACCCCGTGTATTTATTCCCGAGGATTAGAAATGCTTATCTCTTGGTGGTCGTGTTTATTTTCCTCTATAGAGGGCTTTTAGCTGCTGTCAACTGTGTGCATCCAGGATGATCTACACCTCCACTCAGGTGTATTTGCCTACTTCTCTGTATGCTTTAAATCTTCCTCTGATTTGGGATGATAATGAGCTGGAAAAAGGCCACAATTCAACCGTATTTGACGTGTATTTTTGGACAAGTAATACTGTACATTTTGTTCGAGCAACCTTGAAACTTTCCACAGCTTCCTCGCACATCCTGCCAAGATACTATCAACTCTCTGAAGATATGCAGTATATTGCTTCGCTCCGAATGTTGTATCTTTACTGTAATACTTTGGCTCATGCTGTTCTCCACTTACGATGACATGCTATGATGAGAAAAAAAAGTTTTATTTCGGTCCTCTTCATTTTCCACTTCAGCCGGTCTTCTCGGTGATTTGTGCTCATGCAGGTTTTAAACCGGCATAAGTCTGGAAAGTTTTTTTTTCTCCCCACCGGTGC
Source organism: Sebastes umbrosus (assembly GCF_015220745.1). Classification (NCBI taxonomy): domain Eukaryota; kingdom Metazoa; phylum Chordata; class Actinopteri; order Perciformes; family Sebastidae; genus Sebastes; species Sebastes umbrosus. The sequence continues at coordinate 19,772,026 of NC_051291.1, forward strand.
AGATGGTGGATGGTGTTGAATCAATTATTGTAGGTCAAAGACAAAGGTTTTACTACCCCACAGCGAAGTGATTCAGACCCATGCTTTAAATACTGAAAATCCATTATTATAAAAATGAAGGACTGAAATATATGCGACATGTATTCACTTCAGATGATTTGACAAGTTCAGAAAAGAGAGAAGGAGGAACAGTAAAAGTTTGGCAAGGAGCTCCCACGCACATGGCAAATACATCGGAGTGTTCAGTAATAAAAAGGAGGCGTGTGTGTGTGTCTTTGTACTGCTAAACTGCTAAAACAAATGATTCTTGCCACATTGATACAGGCATTCATATACAGAAATGTGTCCAATCTAGTTTGAAAGTAATTCTAGTAAACATATGTGACAATTTGTCAAGTTGTTTGTGCCGACCGTTGCCTCAAATCACCTAAAGCATCATGGAAAAGAACTTGACAGTTTATTTTCAGGCTCTGACTCCATAGTGCTTGCAACATGTCACACGTTTCAGTCGTCAAATAAAGATAGCACCATTTTTGGCTGACGACAGACGCCACGGTAGACATAATGTACTGTATGCACAGTTCACACGAGGTAGCCGGGCCTCGTTTTGATAAATGTGGGAAAAGGGGAAGTGGCCGGGCCGTGTGTTATCTTATCTGTGTACCGTCCAAGCCACTGAATGTGCTGTGTCCTGTGAGTGACAAGCACAGTTGTGTGTGTGGTAGCTGGCAGCCGCCTCGGGCCTGTTTCTCTTTACTACAGGGAGAGTCTGAGAGACAGTGCGGAGGTTTAAGCTAATTCTCCCCAGGATGTTCCACTGCGCCGGGAGTTGATATGCACAAAACTGTCCGGAGAGAGAAAAGAAAATGTTGAAAAGGGAAAGTACAGTGTAATTGCACTTAGCTCTTAAGCTCGTATTTGGCTGCGGAGCAAAGGCGAAGACATTTAATGACTACAGGCCAGAGACATTTAATGAAATCCTCTGAATGACATATGGGTCAATTTGGCTGCAATAACCCTTGAACATTTTGTTCCAAAATGAGATATCCATTATTGGAAAAAGGTGAAACTTTGTCTTGCCAAACGGCACACAATGAAAAAAACATCCATTGACAAAAAACACTTCTACATGTTGGATTCTCTTTATTCTAGAAACAGTGATTAATGACTTTTCCCTCAAAAGTCTTTTTCCCTCTATAAAATAAATGTATTGCATCTTGGAAGTGGACCATTTTCTGCTGCTGCAAAGGTAACATTTCCACTGTGGCCAAACCTTTTCAAACGTTGGACTTCAGTTTGAACAAGTTGATTGATTGACTTATGGACTCTTGCCAGCGTGTCCTCATTTGAACTGTCTGAATCAGAAAGGCCTCCACTGTGGTGGGAGATAAACTCGGCTCTCTCCAAAACCGCAGCAGGTGGCCTGCGTTTGGGTCATACACTAGCTCAGTGTCGAGTTACCTCCTTATACACATGTTATCAATTAGTATAGATCCTCAACTTGGTGGAGAGGATTGCTCATAGCTTTCTCTCTTCCAACCCCAAAGATATGAAGAGAGACAACAACAGAACCTGGCCCGACATGCAAAAATGCAGTTTACATTTCAGCAGCTCTTATAATCAGTTAGGTGTTGAAATTTTAAATAAACCGGAGAGCGGGTGGTCTTGTTGTCATAGCAACCATCGGAGATATCCATTAGTGATGAATTGACTATGAATGAATGTTTGCATGCATAACATCCAGGCAACTGTGTGAAATAATGCAAGGCCACAGGTGGAGAACAGTAGGGCATGCAGATGAATTCCTGAGAAGTGAGGCAGGCGTCTGAAGACCCTGGAATCTGACTGGACCGTTCAGAGAAGGAAAAAAAGGCTGTGCTTCCCAAAATCGTCCGTCACTTAGTCTCATTCAGAAATATGTCTGGGACCAGTCCTATGCGAAACACTTGTACAAACACACTCTGTCCTTTTATACGTCTTGGCTGTCGGTGGCTCAAAGAGCTTGCCTCCGGGGAAGGGGTCTCCTTCCAGTCAGTTTCCATTCAGAGGGAACCAAAATACATCCTGACCTGGCTACGGAGACTGTGACATTTCAGACGATGTGTACGCAAGAGAGACAGATGCACAAGCAATGTGTGAGCCTTTTATTGCAAAAGTAGGTGGTAGCAAAGCAATACACGCCTGAGAAATTAAACAGTGAATGTTGTTTCAGCTCTCAAAGCAAAGTCCAACAAACTCCTGCTTTGTATAATTCAGATCCTCTTGCCTTCCTGTGTGTGGCCTGATGTCGAAGGAGCTCCTGGTCTACTTTGATGTGACCACAATTGTGTAAAATACTCTTCCAGGTAAACAACTGTTCCAGTTACTGTTCTTCCAGGAACATTATTCAGGTGCGCAATATAGGACGAAAAATTTAGCTTGGATCGTCTTAAGCCCCTGATAACCATCTGACACCGGTATGTTGTAATAGTTTGACATGTCCACACCCAAATCATTGCAAAGCAAACTGAAGCAGTCTCAACAAACTTGAACAGTTCAAACCGTCATGCCAACTCGTCACATACAGTCGCCTTGTCACGCCCCTTGGCATCACTTTATTTTTGGCATCAAAACCGCTATTAGTTACCCTCGGCGTCACTTTAAGATTTTGCAAAAACAACAACTATACAGTAGGTAAGGTTAGGAAAGAACTACATGGTTGGGGTTACAACTACTACGAACACTGGACACGAACAAACACCTTTCCGAACACACAATTTCACACGTGAGAACGCACAGGACATGAACATCGATCTCCTGGATTAAAGCCCTCCACCTCCCCTTCTGCCCACCCGGTGCGTGTCTTTTCGCTCTTTAAACTACGTCACCACAGTCACTCCCGGCGGACTTTCTTGGAGCGTTTATTGTTGCCGCAGATGGGTTTACACTATAGTTAATGGAACGCTCGGTGCGCTAAAGGGTGCCTTTGTGCGGCGGTACTGAACGTCGATGGCCGTGACAAAGCCTCAGTATTTGACGCCCTGGGAATGAAAACGGGCTGGCTGTCCACATACTTTGAAGTTCTAGAACTTCGAGAACATGAGATTTGCTATTCATGGGTCTAATGACAGATTCTTTAGCATTTTATCACATACTTGGTTAACCAGTTGTAAAGGTATTAATCTTCTGTCAAACCACTTGAAAATGTGACTTAATTTTGTTAATCTTGTTTATGTTATCATCCCTTGGTTATTTTTGCCTTTTATGATTTTTTTTATTGTGAATTTTATTATATTCTATTTTACTTTATTTTCATTTTGTATCTTTATTTTTAGCAAACAGGAATATGTGATTATCATATTACTGATACTGAAACCAAATAAACAACCTCCATCATATGTGACGCACCCTCTTTAATCCGCATCTGGCGATACTTTGTCAGCTTGTCTTTGCTTTGGCACCATCTCTACGAATTCTGGTGCATTTTTTTCATTCTCATGCCCCAACTCGTTCTCACGCCCAAACTCATACATGGTACAGACAAGCCAATTTGCCAAGTTGCCAACACCTTTAGTCTCAGCTAACTGGAAAGCACCCGCTCATTTCAGTACCTTCTAGCAGCACTTTATCAGTGTGATCTGCCACGCCAATAATCCTACAAAACACAAAGTGGTGCCAAGTCATGTGATATGTGTTTGCTCTTTGACACTCACGGGGTGCACAACCCAGTCACCAGAATAAAATGTTGCCATTGTCCATTTCTGCAAAACACGGATACGTTGAATCTTGACGTGTCTGAACCAAAAATATGTTTCATATCAACATTAAACTAGTTTAGGCAACAAAACTACTTGGTTAGGTTTAGTAAAAGATAATGTTTTAGGTTAAAATGAGTACATTACTTTTGGGACACTGGTTAGCTGGGTGAAAGTCCCGTGTTTGACCCAGCTATCCACCCCAACACTCCTCCCTATGCGGACTTACACGGACATAAGCGGACTTTCATTAAACGTATTTGTAATATGTCAAATCCAAACGTAATCCAGGAGATAATACGTTCCCTCGAAATGTAATTTACAATGCAGTTTTGTACTGTAACTTTTAGGAGACCAGTCTGGCGGTGCAACAGAAGACTACATGGGAAAAGTTGCATTTTAATGAAAATAAAAGAAAGGGGGGGAAAACAAAAAAACTTTAATTTGACAATAAAAAAATATTATTTGTAAGCAAAATACCACAGTAATCAAATTAACATATACCACAGGTGGTATGTATAGTGCTGGGGGCACTTCACGTACCACCTGTGGTACTGCATGTGTATAACAGTTGGAGAACCGCTGCAGAAGATAAATTAAGCAACTGAACACTGCAGACCTTCATTTTTTGGAGCCGATTTGCCGGATTGGCCAAACCCAATACAGGCGTAAATAACGCCAATTGTGTTTTATTGCCATTAAATCCAGATGTTGGGTTATGGGAGCATTCGGGGTAACAGGTAGGGCCTGCAGCCTCGTCAGGAACTCTCTAAATCCCCCAGCTCTCGGCGCTGGTCCTGATACAGCTCATTAAACTGTGATTATGCTGCTCCCAAGGGTTTGGGCCCAGGACCAGCTCATTATAAAGGCAACAGAAAACAGAGCTCGCAGAATGAATCGTAATAACGCCTCCAATCACTATCATCTGCTAGTTTGTCTCAAAACTGAAAGTTTCACATTGAAATTTAAGAAATTCTTATGTTGTGTGACACATTTCACGGGAAACCAAAGCTTTATAAGAAAAGGAACCTGATTGTGCCATAGTGTGCTACAGGCTATTAGCATCAGAATTAGCGGTTGGTTGACCCCACACGCCCTCCCAACCACGGCTCCACCTCTCACATACTGCAGGCAGTTACAGGGGATCTGGTAGGACTGGTCAAATTAACCTGACCCTATCAAGAACAGATTTTAAAACGCAGGTGTTTGAGAGGAAATGTCAGGGAGGTCCAGTTCTCACATGAGGCTTTTAATCAGGGTGCTTCATCACTTCTTGGCAAAAATTACACTCAAAGGCACTTATTAAGTTAATTTCATACAAAGCAGCTGTTAATTTATACTGGTCAATGTTCTGCTTAAGTTGAGACATCTAACTCTTGTTAATTGTACAGTATATAAACATATCACATGTGATTGTTGTAGTAGCTATCGTAGGGTTTTAAAGAAAATTACTACCTTCTTCAAAATTACCTTGTAAAAGTACGCTCACCACAAAGTGTTTTTGACTCTTGTATATATCAAATTTGATTGTCTGTCATTGTTATTTATGTTCAGTGTTATTGTTTTGGCATTTTGTGCTCTTTAAAGGAATACTTTGACATTTTGGGAAGTACACTTTCTTGCTGAGAGTGAGATGAGAAGATCAATATCAATCTTCTCCTCCCAATTCGACTGTTATCAGGCCATTAAATAGGCGTTATCGGTTGCTATAAGCACCATAGAAGTGGATCAGTAGGGGCCTACTACGCCTACTACATTGAAAAAGTGAAAGCGAAACTTAAAAGAAGGACGTTCTAACACGTTGTAAAACTGAATGAAATGTGACGTTTTGAACACAAACAAAAAGGCTTCTTTAGGTTGACGCAACAAAACTACGACTTTTTTAGGTTTAGGCAACAAAAACAGTTACGTTTATGGAAAAACATTGTGCTTTGGCTTAAAATAACTAAGCTCCAAAAGTAAAAGCCAAACTTAATGTTTGTGAACACAAAGAACTACACGTTGTTGGTCTCGCATGAGATGCGAACCCCAGCCTACTGGCTGAAAACCTGTGTTTTGTGTCCCATTAATCGCCCCGACCTCCACTTGTTATGGAGTTTCACGCTGTCTATACTACAGTGCCTGACTTCAGCTTCTGCTCCTGTCATAATTACTACAGTCGCTAAGTCGCTGTTGTGTTCTTTTGTACCTGTTTTCGGTGATTTACAACGAGAATAGATGATGAAATCTACTATTGGGTGTAGTAGGCCCCTATTGACCCTCATCTATGGTGCTTATAGCGACTATTTAATAGCCTGACAACAATCTAATTGGCAGAAATGTCGACTAAAGCAACTAAACCAAAAAATTAAAACTGAACAAAAATGACAGCAAACACAATTGATCTGTTAAAGATGGAAAGAAATACATAAGATGTAACATTAATCACTCAAACACATGGTTACTCAGGCTCCATTTCACTACTCCACAAGTTGCACTGACACCACTTCACTGCCATTAATCATCATCATTTCAACAATCTTTCTCTCTCTCTGTGTCTGTACCTCTGTTCACCTACTCCTGCTCGGTATTTCAAGCAGACAAAGATTAGAAGTGGTGTCAAGTATCCGGCTCTACGTCTGGCAGTGTAACCTTCCTCCCGTGTTCTGACAGTCATTAATGAGGGCAGATAATGCAGCGACGGAGAGTGTTAATGCCTCTAACGGAGAGCACGTCCAAATGTATGCCAAAACAAGCATTCTTTGTGAAGAGAGGACAGGATGTTACTGTAATACCTTTGACCGGTGCCAGACTGTGGGGATTGGCCTCGGTGATAGATGAGTGCAGTGGATGCCAGGCTGAATACCAAGACAGTGAATTTACAGACAACGCAGACTGAGGAAACAATGGCTTTAACAGATACCGATAAAACCTTGACAAGCTGACTTTTCAATGGAGATACTTAACTATATTATAAATGTAATTAAACCCTGTCAGTCATTTTAGTCTTGTGTCAAAATAAGCTAATATGTGGCATCATCTAGCGCCATCATCGGGTCAAAAGCCAACAACACATAACACCGAAGAGGCTCTATAACAAAGGCGACGCATTATAAGCTCTGCCAATGGTTTGAGATGGTAAACACTTCCTGTCTCCTAAGTGGGCGTGGTCATGAAGTGTTCGCCCATCCCCCCGCCTCGCTTGGAAGAATGAAAAAATGTGCATGATGCATTTTTATTTCATTCTGCTAACATTAGATATTTACACAGCTAACAGCCACATTTAGCATTACGAAAATTTGTTAGCTAAGACGTTAGCTAACGTTAGTTGCCAGGTTCTGATTTGTTGAATGTTCGGAAGAGATGTGGCTCGTGAAAAATGGGTCCAATATTTACTTTGGTGACTTCTCCCATTTGAGTTAATAGACTCAGCTAGTCTCATAAAGGGGGCGGGGCATAATGAAACCATGTGACACAGATACAGGAAATGGACTCTCAGTGCGCCGTCTCCTTTCTGAACTGTCTCTGATAACATACACTAACATGCGACCCTAAGATAATGAACATGGTTAACATTATATTTGCTAAAGTTCGCATGTTAACATTGCCATTGTGGCTGGTAGCATACTGATGTTAGCATTTTAGCTCGACATTTAGCCTCAAAGAGCTGCTAGCATACCAGGGAATTCTTTTTGTGCTTTTAATATAAGTAAGGTGCCAGAGTGTACTAAAGAAACATCAAAATAGATTAATAGAGCTTGTTTATAAAAAAGGAAGTGCCAGGGGGAGGATTCCCTGGACTCCACCCAACAGAGGTTCTATATTTATCTGTCATATAGGCCTAGTATCAATCCTTGTGCCAAGTTAATTTAGTTAACAAGTTAAAGGTGCAGTATGTAGGATTTGGTGGCATCTAGCGGTGAGGTTGCAGGTTGCAACTAACTGAAACTTTTCCCGTGTGCCAAGCGTGTAGGAGAACTATGATGGCCGACATGAAAATGTGAAACAAAAAATGGCCATCTCTAGAGCCAGTGTTTAGTTTGTCCCTTCTGGGCTACTGTAGAAACATGGCGGTCATCAGTTACATTGCGCTTGTGTTATACCCTATGGTCTTAATGCTCAGGCTGAACAGAATCCTTAAAAAAAACCTGATTCCAGATCATGATCCGGATTGCCACCAAAATCTAATGGATTGTTCATTGTGCTACAGTCCACCCGTCCAAAAAATGTCATCTTTTGGAGTAATCCTGCTAACAGACAAACAAACAAACCAACATCGGTTTGGCCTTGGCGGAGGCAAATATTATTACCGTTTGTTTGTTAGCTGGCCCCTGGCTTCCTGTTATTTTGCAAAATGCCCCCCGGGCAAAGTGAGTTGAGTATCCCTGCTGTAGACTCTCAGTCTTGTTCAAAGTAAGGACACCATGACCAAATGCTTAAAATGTATTGAATGAATTTACTAGCCTACTAGTCTTAGTTTTATCTAAAATTACTACATATTTATTTTACTACATATTTACAAAGACCTCCCACTGGTGTATTTTAATTCAGGTGTTCCCTCTAAGAACTTGAGTACATCTGCAGTATGACCCCAATGCAGCAATTCCTCCCTTCTGTTTTTCTGTTTAATTGATAGTCAGGCCAAGTAGTTTTATTAATGTGTTTCTGCACTAAAGTGAGACAGGAAGAGGAGAAAATGTAGGGGCATGACACAGGCCAGATTTAAATTGCACACAGCACTGCGGTCACATACCATACATGCCAGCCTGCTTGAGTAACCAGGACACCAGAGCCTTAAAAATGAGAAGTTCTTTAACTGAGACAGAGTGAAATATGAACGATACTGTAGAGCTGAGATGCAGGACAGAAGCCCTGAGCTGCACTCCACCTCGTTCTGGAGAGAGCTCGTGTGTCATGTTCTCCGGGCTTCGACTCAAGTGTTATACAGTGCTGGATGTACACCATGAAAGGGTGGTAACCGTCGTCCTGTTAACAAAACCGAGTCTGTGCACCGGATGTGTTTATTTTAAAATCTCCAGTAATTACTTAACTATGCCTTAAAGATACGCTCGACAGAAGAAGAATGCTGTGTGTATATTTAGAGTAAATGCTGGGATAGTTACAGTCAAAACACTATATAGCAGCGCTAATACACCACTGACATTAAAATGAACGGCTTCCTGGCACTAATGTGCTGGAAAGTCATTCAAGGGAGACCTCGGCACTCATTTTCTATTAACGTTACACAGAACATTTTCAGATCTGCGCTGTTGAGGGCTGCGGTTGGTGTGCCATCGGGAGAGCTTTCAAACAATGGACAGAAGGGGTTTCCGTTGCTTTATGATGGAGAACCTGAGCCGTGGCCGCCTGCCATCCGCAGCGTAGCGACGGGCCACAGTTAAGAGGAAGGAGCTGGCAGCATGCGCAGAAATGTGAGGGCACACGCTCAGATGAGAAGGCGCACACGTCACTTTGATCTTCAAAGCGGTTTGATGTTCTTGCTGAAAGGACAGAATAATCTGGTCCTGTGGTGTGTTTTAGCCATTAGAGGTGAGGCCAGGGAGATGACTTTAACAGTGAAGATGGCTACAAAAAAAGGACAGAAACATGGATTTCCATTGTAATTAATTAATTAAGTTTTATTTTAAAGGAAATCTCGGTGACAGACTAACACTGTAAGTAAACCTAACAGCTAAACATTTCTTTTGAAATTTGTGGTGAGGCTCTTGAAATGACGTGTTCAACCCAATCAAGTGGTTTCAGTGCAGCTCAAAGAACAGTGAAGTGAAAAAGCCTCTCTCTCTCTCTCTCTCTCTCTCTCTCTCTCTCGGAGGGAAGCTTGTTTTTTTGCAATATTGTGACTGACTTATCACGGGAGGTCCAGACTTCTGCCATATGCCGAGCCTCGCAGGTGCAGGAAGCTGACAGCTCTAAACACTGGGCACATTTTGGGTCTATCACACGCCGCCTTTTGATACTTGACCCAAAGTGTGTTGACTTAAAAGGCTTGTTGCATTGTCTGTGAAGTTTTTTGAGCATTCAGTAAAGCATTCAGTTGAACAGGAGGCCAATTACTTTCCACCACGCAAATGTCTGTGTAACCAAACAGCAGCAAGGGTCAGGGGGTTCAGATTGTGTCGTTTGTGATTCCTCACTCTATGAATGGGCTGCAACATATTCTTCCCAGCACATTAAAGGTCTTATTGATAACATTTTTATGTAGACAAATAATAATAAAAAAAATGAATACATCCACAGAGCTTTTAGAAAGATACCGAATAAAAGTTTTTTCATGAAAAAAAAAAAATCATGACTGTGAATTAATCATTTTTATAATTTTGCCAGGTCCAAAATTTATGTTTTGTTTATCTGTGGAACATATCTGACGTTTGGTTCCCACTTCTAACAAGGCTTGTGAGCCAATAGTAAAACAACATTGGTATCACGTGGTATCTCTGGGTCGTCAGTTAGTGTGGAGAAAACGGATAAATGGCTGAGGTTGACGGTAAGTGCCTGGCAACCACTTGTTGTGAAGTAAATGCAATGGAACAGTGGAGGGAGAATGCAACATCTAGTGGATGAATGTCAAAATCGAAATCAATGTTATCAATAGCACCTTTAAAGCTGAAGTAGGCGAGATTGGAGCAAATATGATTAAAAAAAGTTATTTTTATAAAAAGGTCGCTATATCGTGACAGTAGTGCATGAAACAGGTAACCTGAAAAAAATCATGTGCCTCTGTGTCATGTTCCAGTGCTCCTAGCGGCATCTGCAAGATTTCACAGACCGGAGGAAAAACAAGCAGTAAGAGCTGATCTGAGGTCTGCTGTCCAGCTGCCGTCTATGAGAGCCGGCTGTCAATCACTCGCAAACTCCGACCAAACGGTCAAACTAGACAGCACTGATCAAATATGATTCAATATTATGTTACGTTATTGCCTATTTCTCTCCTCAAATGTTTTCAGAATCATCTTGTAGTGTACCAGTCACATGACTGGAGCACAGCCAATAGGAACGCTCTCTCAATGAAATGACCTGTGATTGGTCAAAGTCTCCCGTCACGGGCTAGATTTTCTAAAGCCTGAAAACAGAGCCATGAGGAGGAGCAGAAGTCTAGTTTTCTCTCAGAACACTTGAATTACAATACGCTGAAAGGTTATTATGGGATTTTTGCCCAATGATGCCAAAAATATACTGCGTACTGTCACTTTAAGTTGACATCTTTGCACGATCTTAACGCTTAATTGATTTTGATTAAACACAGATGACTGTTGTATTGTTTCTAAATTTACTAAATCTGAAGCTGCAATGAAATCAAGTGAACTTTTCCCTTCCAGCTGGCATGTTTTTCAGAAAAGTAAGAAAACTGGGCGAGATGTACATTTTTTTCAGTGTGGTCTATTATTGCTCTCGAATCCAGATTGCTTACATCTTCCCTCTCCACTGGGCTGACATGCAAAGTGGGAGCTCTTCAAGTCAACGTCTCAAAGAATACTGAAAGAAAACTATTTGAACCATACGATGCGAAAAATTAATACACATTTTTTCTCTCTGTGCAGCTGTGCACGCTGATTAAAAACACTTTTTGTTCCCTTTGAACATTTTTGGAGTGATTAAAAACATGAAACTGGAATCTTATGTTTGAATCTGAAACCCAATCTCTGAAAAAAAAAAGTGGAGGCTGCAGAATGTAATAAACAGTAAAGGTTTGAAACAAGGCTACTCTGACAAATATTGTCTTTGGACGGCAGCCAGATTCTTGTGCCGATGACTCTGTGCCAGAGGCAAAACTCATCCAAGTACTCTCAAGTGGGCCTGAGTGTTGTTTTGGAGTTTGAGGCAAAAGAGAATAGGCCAATGGCTCCCTGTGGGATAAACTATTATAATCCACTCAACACAAAAACACAGAACAGCCCAAATCTGTGTTTCTTCAAAATGTACTCTGAACAGACATAAGACAGATCAGGCTTTTGTTGAATCTTGATAGGCTGTATATGACTTGTCTTACGGTCCACATGCAGGTAATCCTACTTCAGCCCAAACTCATCTAGCTTGGCTTAGTCATTCATGTACTGTGTGCTGCCCCATTGTTGCACTAGATCCTGGCCTTTGTGTGCGCTTCAACTTTCACCAGAAGGGACTTTTTGGGTACTTTACGTGTGTGTGCGTGCGTGCCAGAGTGACTGGCGGCTTTCATACCATGCATAGTTGCATTTAGAAAGCTCGGGAAGTACCATGCTTTTACAAAGTGCATGCATACTTCTTTGCATAATTTAAATGCAAAAATGTGCCCGAGTTTAGATTTTATCATGCTGTCTAAAAATATTGTATTCTGATTAGATTTTGCTTCAGGGACTTCTCAGAGGACGGTTTAGATTCCACAACTTTACGAAATGTAGAAAATTTGCATGCAAATTTACAATTAAAATTTTGTTTTTGTTTTTCTTGTCTGTTTCCTTTAATCTTCATGAATAGTAGTTAAATCTGAAAGTGATAAGAGTGCATTAACGAACTATCCCTTAGATTATATTAAAGGAACAGATTGACATTTTGGGAAATACCATTATTCGCTTTCTTGCTGAGAGTTGGATGAGAAGATTGACACCATTGTCATGTCTGAATGCTAAATATGTAGCTGAAGTCAGCGGGCGATTAGCTTAGCTTAGCATAAAAAACAAAAGCGGGGGGAAACAGCTAGCCTGGGTTTGCTTTGTGTCTAGAAGGTAACCTGCAAACTGCAAAAACTTGCAAAAATGTGTGAAAACTCTTACTAGACTGGCTGCCCAACAACCTATCCTAACCTCAACCATTCAAGGTCAACGCCTAACCTTAACTATTCAAGGTCAACGCCTAACCTTAACTATTCAAGGTCAATGCCTAACCTCAACCATTCGAGGTCAATGTCTAACCTCAACCATTCGAGGTCAATGTCTAACCTCAACCATTCGAAGTCAATGTCTAACCTCAACCATTCGATACTCAATGCCTAACCTTAACTATTCGAGATCAACGCCTAAGCTTAACTATTCGAGGTCAATGTCTAACCTCAACCATTCGATGGTCAATGCCTAACCTTAACTATTCGAGGTCAACGCCTAAGCTTAGCTATTCGATGGTCAAGGCCTAACCTCAACCATTCGAGGTCAATGTCTTACCTCAACCATTCGAGGTCAATGTCTAACCTCAACCATTCAAGGTCAATGTCTAACCTCAACCATTCGAGGTCAATGTCTAACCTCAATCATTCAAGGTCAACACCTAAGCTTAACTATTCAAGGTCAACGCCTATCCTTAACTATTCAAGGTCAATGCCTAACCTTAACTATTCAAGGTCAATGCCTAACCTTAACCATTCGAAGTCAATGCCTAACCTTAACTATTCAAGGTCAATGCCTAACCTTAACCATTCGAAGTCAATGCCTAACCTTAACCATTCGAAGTCAATGCCTAACCTTAACTATTCAAGGTCAATGCCTAACCTTAACCATTCAAAGTCAATGCCCAACCTTAAATATTCAAGGTCAATGCTTAACCTTATCCATCTTGCGAGAGAGCTTCTAGATACAACCCTGTGTTTGTGGTTTTACAAGGTGTTGTTGGTCGGGAGCAGTGGTGTCCTGGAGGCTCCGCTGGTTGCCTGGCAACCTCATGTTGACGACAAAACACCAAACATTATAGAGCGTGTTAATTGGTGAGCTTTAGAGATGCTGGTAGGCAGATTTGTTACCCTTGAAAAGAGCCAGGCTAACTGTTTTCCATTGTTTACAGTCTTTGCGCTAAGCTAAGCTAAGCTAATCAGGTGCTGGCTGTAGCTTCATATTTAATGTACAGACATGAGAATAGTACTGATCATCTCATCTAACTCTCGGCAAGAAATCTCCTCCTTTATTTATTGTTTGTGACAATGTTGCTAACTATAATGGCAGTAATGTAACTTACTGAACCCATCATAATAACATGGTTTGTGTGTGTGTGTAGTACAGCCCGAGAGGCCTCTGTCATCTTTCCCATGACCCACTGTCGTACAAGCACACAGTCACGTCTCAAGCTAAGGTATTTCCTCTGTCATTATTATCATTATTAATAATATTTCTTTTCATAGCAACCTGGTGAGGACCCCTGTGCTTGGCTGCATAGCTTGCATTTTTACACACAAGCTGTTTATACAGCTGCGTATCCTTCGGAGCCCCGATCGGGCCCAGTTGGGTAACGCAGATGTTTGGGTTCTGCCTGGTGCCATCTGGTAGCTCTGGCTCCCAGCAGAACTCAGCTGGACGTGGATTTCACGGTTGAAGAGGGGGGGGCGGAAGGTAGATATGGTGTCAGAGAGATGAGAAGTGGACAGTGTGGGAAATGCCAGAAGAAGAGCAGGAGAAACAAGGGAAGAGAGAGGGAAGGAGGACGGAAGAGTGATGAGAAAGAGCAGAGAGCTGAGAAAATGAAAGGGGGCATTAGCTAAGACGTGATAGAGGAGGGGGTTAAAGTGGTGAGAGAAGAGAAGAGAGATTTAGGTGTGTAAGGAGGCAGTAAGTGGATATAGGGCAGCAGTGGCAGCAGCATGAAGGGAAGGAAAAGTGGTAGTAGGGGGGAGACGGAGGGGTGGATGGTGGGAACTTAGCGTGTGAAACTGTGGGCATTAGGAAGCAGGAAACAGCAGGTCGCGGGGGACGCAGTGCAAGTGTTACACTCAGTTTTCTGGTGAAAAATGCCTCACACATGCTGTAATAATCATTTTCTCACTGACTTGAAAGATAACATGGTTTTTGTGTATGGTGAGTAAGATTTATAACTCATGCTTGATTGAAACCCATTAAACACACAGGCTATCACTTCCAGAATGCACGTATCAAAAGAACAGTGACAACTTTATAAGTACATCACACCAAACTTTGAGATGTAAGACACTACTGATGTCACATCATTACTGCCAAACCCCGGCCAGTTCCTGTTCCACTGTAGTTTTAATCTATAACACGACTCTACAGCCATGCTAGCAGCTCAGTGAGGCTGTCGGCTACTTAGGCACAACATTACTTTGCGATAAATGCTAACGTCAGCATGCTACAGCCCGTTCCCATTCCCAGGGCGTCAAATACCAACGCTTTGTCAGACCGCTGTTTGTGCCCCTTGTGAAACCAACGTGTTGTTTGTCTTTGAGTTCACAACGTTAAGTCTCATTTTCACTTCACAAATGTTGTAATTTTAAGCCAAACCATGATGTTTTTTCCTAAACCTAACTAAGTGGTTTTATTGCCTAAACTTAAACAAGTGTTTTTGTTTGAATTCACAACGTTAACCACGTGTTTACTGCGACCGTAGAGGAGCGTCATAGATTGATGTGTTGGGCTATCAAGTGCCGACGGCAAGGGGTCCTGACGAAGCATCAGTATGTTAAGAGTTGGGAAATGCTAACATGCTCACAGCATGGATTTATAAAGAGAACTGGATAGAGCGTTGGAGGCAAGGCCCTGTTCATTCCTATGAAAGTTGCTCAGTGGCGCATGATGCCAAAAAATCAGGCATGAAATTACCCAGATCTTGCCCATAGAGCAAGCACAGTTGCGCTTCCTTTAACCCCGCCTCCAACCGCTTGGTCTCGGCTCGCTCACATGAACAGCAATTCATTATGCCTAGGGGAATAACTCTGGAATCGGCTATTAGTGAATTTCACAACTTTTAGGACATCATGATTTAATAAGGGCTATTTAAAGGTACCTCAATACGAAATTTAGAGCATTTCTATTGCCTCCACACGGCTCTTAACATGGAGAAGGTGGCTAGCAGCTAACGGTGCTAAAAGCACAAACGGTGCAAACAATCACAACAGTGCTGAGAGAGCTAACAGTGTTAACTCCAGGTGGGCGCTACGCTTTCGCGATGAAGCGTGGGTCGGGACTGCATTATTAGCTCTAACAGTGTGAGTGCAGTGCGTCGCGGCAGCCGTTGGCTAGCCAGCGGGGCACAACGGAGAGACTCACATGCACTAAAATGCACACACGGCTGGCCCGGCTATGTAACAAAGCACGGAGAAGACTTCATTCTCTGTTTACCATGTTCATCCACTTAATTTAGGATCAGGCAAAGTGTTTTGTTGATCCAACCAGCCTGCTTCCATGAATAAAGATATAAATATATATGAGTGGTACGTTATCACGGAACCAAGCATGTGGATTGGAAAACAGTGGCCACTGACTCAAGTTCATGACCTCAGTTTAAAAATTGTCTGTGGGACATGCAAAATTATCCTCAAAACTTTTGCTATTTAAAAAAAAAAGTACAGTAATGTTAGCTACTTACTTTGGTTATAGCCTATGAAAAAATTTTAAATTATGTAATTTGTGTTTGGGTATAGTTGTGCTTAATGTCACACAGCTTCCATTGGTGTTGGAGCAATCAGACAGACTAAAACCAAATTCATATAGAAATCTACTGAAGTTGTGTTAAGAATTCATCACAATAACATGCACCCAAAATGGCTAAAACATCGACTTTCCAAGCCTTTTGAACATAAAAAAGTAAATTCTTAACTGCTCTTGACTCATGAACTTTTACATCAGTGAACAAAAAATATTGCCAGAAACGTCACTGATCTGAGAACGGTTCTTCGCCATATTGAAAAGATTATACATTTTGATTGCAAACATGTTCCCAGCAGGATTCTGTTGAGTGAATTAGTCAGTCAATCAGCAAGGCTGTATACAGCTGTATCATGTTGAAAGAGGGTCAAAACTATGAAACATCTGGACAATTACTGCTCTCCAAGCTTTTGAACAACAATCATGTGACTTTGGCACGGAGAGGTCGGTGCCATCTGACTTGTCATACTTGTCTGAGGGTTCCATCTGGACCAAAAAACTATAGAAAAACATGATTATGCTGCATACAGTGCTTAGGAATATGTAATCAGTGCAGGACGGCCTGATGTTGGCCTTAGTGATTGTGATTTTCTCACAAATCCAACAGAAATAGTACTAAGATTTCTGCTATTTTTAGGTAGGAATATTATTACACAAGACAGTTTGGAAAGTAAAAAAGCAGAAGATGTGGACAGAAAATTTTGCTTCTTCTAACGGATTATTTTCTATATTATCACTCATATTTTGTCATAATCAAACCCATGCAGGGATCCAGCACATGCCAACTCTCCTTGAACTTTTTTGAAATTAGTTTAATTTCCTACCAGACAACAATTGGCCCACATGAGGAAATGGAGGTTGCCGCGACAGACACGTTAGAATGCCGTATCGGCCCACTCCATTTAAAAAGTCCATATACTGTCTGCGGCTCGTAGCCTTGGGCCACGTCGGTCCCTTCCTCCTCGCTGCCTTTCCTGTCTATGCCCCTGCCACTCTTTGATTCAGCTCAGCTGTAATAACAATAAATCAGAGGTTTACAGGTTGTTTGGGGTGGAGGGGAAGGAACGGGGGAGTAGAACTTTATTTCATTTAACCTGCATTTTGCTCTCCTTTTTAAAAAAAAAGAAGTATAGAAATAAACTACACGGGTAGACAATACAGTTACAGGACAATCATAAATCTTTCAAACGTAAAAATATACAGGAGTGGAGTTAAAGGAAGGACAAGCAGAGTCTGGAAGTCGGCGCGTGAGCGGGAATTGGGAGACGTTATCCTCCCAGACGAGGGTGCGGTTTTATTGGAAGAGAATGACACACTTCATAGAAGCTTATTCTGTAGGAAACCTCCTTAAGAGTTTTTTACAACCCCACAGGAAAAAATGACCATAATATAACCTGCAAGGTGTTGAGAGGGTTGATGATCGATACCGGTGACTCAGCTAGTGTGTTGACATTTATGGCTTTGAAAAGTCGCGTTCCAGATTGTGTTTCGGTTAATAAAAACTCATTCCCTTGGCGTTTCAGGACTCTGATCCCCATCAACCCAACTGGATATCCCCATTTTCTACTTCCCCTGGACTAAAGGAGCCACAACTGGTATTTGGTTTGCATCACATTGGTGGTTCTGGCTAAGCTGGGTTCAATCAACAGTGTGTGCAATGCCATTCAATGCCATGCAATTCACAAGCCATAATCTTGTGCAACTGGGCGCTACCAACATAGCTGATAGACATTTAAACCTCTCCAGGAGAGGAGGAATCTGATGTGGTGTAAAGGTGTAATTTGTCTCACTCTAACAGGTGCAACCGAGCAAACACTGTGGTGCCTTCAAATGAAACTCATGACTCATGTGTTTACAACACGGGAAGTCGTGTACACGTTATGCCTGGCGTTCAAGCGGTTAAGTCGTGAGAACACTCGTTCATATGGACACTTCTCGTTAACACGGTAAACACGACCCCATTTGAAGGCACCACTAGAGATGCCAATCAAAGAATCTGTAGACACTCAAGAGGTCTAATCAGCAAAAATAAGTGAAATCACCCGTGTGTGAGTGTGTGTGTTCCACAGGTTTGCAGGGCCTTTAACAGCTCAGTATATTTGACTTATTTTCTTATATAAGGGGTGAAAATGTCCTCTTTTGTCTCTCTTTTTCACATAGTTATACTCATTCGGTCACACAGCATGCATATTATCCAAACTAAGTGTGTACTTATCCTTAAGCGTGTATGATTTCATTATCGCAAGGTCAAATTAGGTTAAAGACAAACAAATATGTCTCATTTTGTATGTGTGTGAGAATGTTGTGCAAGCTGCTGTCAGATGTTTATTTTGCAGTTACTGATTACCAAAGATGTGTCCATGCAAGTGGACATTTGGCTTCCAGACTCAGCATGAAATATGTATTAAAATTGACATCAAGAATACGCATTTAGGAGAGTGTATATAAGTATTTAAGAAGATGTTTACTCCAGATATCCTCTCAGGGTTTAAACCTCTAGTTGGTGCTCCACTAGGGGGCAGTGCATTCCAGTCTGTTTGCCTGGTGCACGGTTACTGAGGTCAAGTGAAAAGGCTCCTACTTATTTCAAGAAAAGTGACATAACATCTACTCCAAACACGATTACATGGGATAAAGGACGTTTTTTAAACTATTTTTTTTGTATTTGTGCCCATGATGAGGATTGAATTGATGCATTTTTGGGTTCTAAACGTCTGCAGTCAGATAGGCCGGCTTATCTAACAGGAATCAGAGTGTACAGATTGCATCAAGCTGTAAAGATTAAGGGACATTGTGTAGTCTCTGCAGACAGAAGCCCTGAACTGAACCTAACCTTAGTCATGGTGCGACGCTGAATTTAAATGGGCTTTCCCCTCCTAACTGGAGTCATGTTTGGGTGGAACACTGCTTGGAAATGTGTTGCAAATGCAGTCAACTCACATCAAAGTTGTGCTCTTTTATAGCAGCTTTACATCTCGATGTGTATTAAAAAGACTTTGAGCTTGTTTTTTTTCATGTCACAACAGAAAAAATTTGCAGGATCAAAACATCTTTCTCCCTCTCTCCCACTCTGTCTTTGCCACAGACAGTTAAAATTTTACTCCTTCTCTTCTCACAGAATCCCAAAACAAATCACCTCATAAAATCCAGACTCAGTTTGCCATATGTGAAAATGTATGGCTCCCACGGGTGCCCTGAAGGAAAATTACTGGCCGCAAGACAGCGATAGAAGATCCTTGTTTTCTTGCTTTTCCTCTCCGGAAAAAAAAAAGAATGAGTGCATGTATTCAGTGGGACTGGATGTATTTTTTGATGTGGCTGGGTGGTGCTAGTCAGGCCTCGTTATCCACAGTGTCCTTCAGTCGGTAAACCTGTCAGAGTCGGGGAAGCACGTCAGTGCGTCAACGTCCTGCCAATCGTGACTACATCTCAATAAGGAAATGATGTTAAAAATGCTTTTTTTTCAAACAGGGAAGTGGTTTCTGGAGGGGATTTAGAAGTGAAAAACTCCATTTGCCAGTTTCAGTATTCAATATTTCCTCAGGACCTGGAGTGTAAACGTCATTGAAACTAAACATCCATCAGTTTGTTCTTTTGATTACATTAGATATCGGGTGGAGGATGTATTGCAAACACTGCATGAAAAAGAAGCTAAATCCTCTTTGTAAACACTGCTGCAGTGGCTGCATGCCAATTGGCAGCACATGTCAAAACCTACATACATGACATGTTTAATATATTTGTCATAGCCCTGTTTGTTTATTTTCAGTGGAACCGTGGTGTCTTCTTGTTGAAGCTGCTTGTCTGTGTTTGGCCTATGTTGCCATTATTTCAGACAGTTTCCCATTGCATATTACATAATCTTTATTTTTTCCTAGTCTCATACTATTTTAAAAGCTTTCACACAGTTTGACAGGCCTATTTTTTACCTCATGGTGGTAATTGACCCTAATGTGAGCCAACTTTGTAGCAGTAATTAGGTTCCTTCAGAGCAAAAGTCCTAAGCCACTTAGATCACATTACATTTGCCGTGTCCATACATCCAGTATGACAAGCCTTCAGTTCCTTTTTGGTTTATAAAGTGCCATAAAGTCTCGTTTGATAGTTAAACTGCGTGCCATCTGTCTGTCATTCAGCCCCCAGGCAACCTCATATCAGCAACTCTCAATAATCTTCCTGTTCTGCTGAATCATTTCAGTCAGAACGCTGGAGTTGTATATAGAGTTGCTTCCTCTTAAGACAGTGAGTTCATACAGGCAAAAGGTCAATTAATTTCACACTTAGTTGTAATATTGTTTTTACCCTATACAGAGCCGAACCATACTGTGGCTGACTTACTGTCTTCATGACAAAGAAATACAAGAAACGAGGAGTAAAGGGTGCAGTCTTTCTGCTATTATCTATGTTTCGTTACCCGATTCAACAGTTTTCCCATCTGATGTTGTAACCTTGCCATCTTTTTCTCACAACATTGTAAAGGAAATAAAAATTCTAAATAACAATAGAGGAGTTTTGCACATTTGCATGTGTTTGAAACTGTATGACAGCACAAACGCACCATTTATGATCACATATACAATATAAACACACGTGCACACTTGAGTGAGCCATTCAAACTCAGCTGTAATTGATCACCACTGCCATTTGTTATTAGAGTTTGATCCTCTGTGAGGTCAAAAGGTCAAAGGAGCAGTCGGATGTGGTGGGTGTAGTTTGCACATATCATTGATGGGGATGTTTGAGCAGTGTGACTCATGGGACACTTGATCTGTTGTAACTAGTGACAAGGATGTTTCAATACTGTACAAGCATTTACTACAACTAAATTATTAGGATAGAAAAAATTGTTTTCATTGCAAATATCTGTTAAAGTGGCAGTAGGTAGTATATTTTTGGCATCATTGGGCAAAAATTCCATTATGACCTTTCAGCATATTGTAATTCAAGTGTTCTGAGAGATAACTAGACTTCTGCTCCTCCTCATGGCTCTGTTTTCAGGCTTTAAAAAATCTAGGCTGTGACAGGAGACTTTGACCAATCACAGGTCATTTAAGAGAGAGAGCCTTCCTATTTAGCTTCCTAAAATAACTTTTTTTAATCATATTTGCTCCAATCTCGCCTACTTCAGCTTTAACTGTCAGCTGTGCACATGTACAACTAGAGCTTATATGTTAAAGGTGCTAAATTCCAAATTCAGAGCATCTATGATTGAGGGATTGCCTCCACACGGCTCTCAACATGGCGATGGCTGAGTTGGTGGCTAGCAGCTAAGGATGCTAACCCTGAAAACAATAGCAACAGTGCTGAAAGAGCTAACAGTGTTAACCTGGGGGGGAACTGGAGGGTGGGTGCTAGAGGTGACGCCCTGGGTCAGGATGAACCGTATGACCTGAGTGCAGAGTGGCGGTGACTAGCTAGCCAGCTAGAATACATTTTAGCCTCTTTTGCGTGTGATTTTTATACCACGCAACAAAACTACGTCGCAGTTAGGTTCAGGCAACAAAACCACTTGGTTAGTTTTAGGAAAAACATCATGGTTGGGCTTAAAATAAGTACATAAACTAAGTAAAATAAGTGCAGAAAACACGTGAAAACATCACAAAAAAACACACAAACATTGGCCTCCTGGTTGAAAGTCCTGTGTTTGTTGGACCCATCCACCTCTCCTCCTGCCCACAATAAGCAGTCTTTCTCACTATTTATTCTACGTCACTAGTTCTTTTGACTTGTAATTACCGTGTCATAATCATGTGCCATTTCGTGCGTGATTTCGAGCCAACTTAAGTATTTCTTTGTTGTCATTATTGCTGTTATGCTCAGCTCATTTGCAAACAAAGTCTTCACACCACAGCTGTGAATCTCAGCCTTCGATTTTGTTCTCTCGTGGAAAATGTGAAAGTTCAAAATGATGGGAAACTTTTACTACTCCAACATGTAAACTTTGAAGAAACTAATTGTGTGTCATTATGCCTGCTACATTGCTCTGTTTCTCCTCCGTGTTTATTTAACTGAAAGCAAACCCCAAAAAGCTTGACTCTAATTGTGTGGTTGGTTTATTTTATTTGTATAAAGCAGCGCTATGCTCCTCCAAGCTTTAGATTATGTTCTGTGATATCTCCCAGTGCGCCACTTTGTGCACGGACCACTCGCATGTCTCTGTGTTAAACATTTGGATCACAAAGTAGTATTTTCCTTTTAGGCAAACCCAACAATGCCCTCTCCCGCCATAAATTCCTGGTAAAACATTTGATCTGAGTGGTAAAACGTGCTGCCACATTAGTGTTTATAATATAGGTCAGTCCATATTGCTTTTGAACATCCGCCGAGCGCTTCGAGTTGTTCGACTGGCTTGTTGTGACCGAGCTGAACCGTGCAAATGAAATGGTCCGTGTATCAACAAGTAGGCCGCATGCAGGGAGCGACGCGATGGCAGCGAATGGGTTTCGGTGCTGCAGTTGGGACGAGTGCTGAAAGACAGACGTGTGTCTCTTTTTATCTAACCGAGAGAGGGCCGATGTGGCAAACCTGGATTTCATAAGCGGCCCCACTCTCTGACTCAGACCGTTAGTGTGTGGTAAGGCTGCATGTCTGTCGGGAAGAGACAGAAAGAGGAGTGATCCTGTGGTGTGACCAGTAAGCGGAGCATGGAGGAACCCATTGACCTCGACAGCCCTCTGCTTCTATTCGCGCTCCTGCCATGTCTTTCACCACATGTCTATCATGTACCCACTTTTAATAATAGGCCCGAGCATGTGAGTCATGCATGCAGGATTTGTGTGTGGAGCGCGCGCGTGTGTGTGTGTGTCTAGTATTGATCAGGTGTTTGAGGTTGATTTAGAAAGGGCTGGTCAGGACAAGTTGAATGATGCAATCGTCCACACGCTTCTGTCTCTTTTTCACTTTTCTTGTCCAACTTTTAAGACACTTAACTTTGCAAACCAGCTGTGAAGCAGTTCACATCATTCTCATCTAATAAATCTACATTTCGCTGCAAGGGATTCTACCTAAAACCAACTGATAAAATCTTTTACATGTTCCTCGTTGGTTAGGGTTTTATGGTTTTGGATGTCGTGTGAGTGTTTGTGTGTTGGGGGGGGTCTGAGCTTGACAGTTATAGTTCCTCATTATTCAGACCTCAGCAGTGGTTTCACAGCCCTGTGTGGTTTGCTATACCAGACAGCAGTTATCAACAGTCTATCTCTCCCTATGTCACACACCGCCCCCCCGTCTGTCGTGCAAACACGACCCACTCGAGATGCAAACGAGTGTTAACATGTCAGCAAATGTTATCGAGGGTATTTTTATATATTTGTGTGAGATATTTGATGTTGTGTGGTTTTGCTTTCATTCAAAGGGTTGCAATGCTTTATTACCTATAAGTTCATTAGCAGGTCACAGCTTGTGAACAACAAAATTCAAATGCCATGGTTTCAGTTTAAGTAACAACGGTTGGTTATCAGTTTTGTTGGGCAACGCAGGTTATTTGCTGCGTAAATCGGTCACAGCTGTGCTTAGTCACTCTTCTCTGTCCCTGTCCTAACTGTAACTCATTAAAGCCTGACTTTGATCAGGACTCTGAGTGTGCGTGTGTGTACTCGACATGCTCTTGCATGCAATTTTACGCTATATATATATTGTGATGCATTCTAAATATACACTATGTGCTTATCTTGATGTTTTTGCAGTTAGCATGCATGAAATGCACTTTGTTGTTTTGTACTATCAGGAAATGATACTAGAAGACATCGATCAAACTGCTACTTAGGAGTGCTACTGCCAATTTCAAATTTGGAAACTTATCAATGCACCAAACCAAAACCAAAGATGCAATAACATATTTTTTTTGTTTTCCAAGATCTTCCCGGAGCTGTCTCACCACTGTCCATGATTTGTCTTAATTATTTCCAGATGCTGTGAGTTGTTTTGTTTCTTTCATTTCTGTTGTGCATAGCATTTTGTGGACTAAAGTGTCAAAAGTGAGTTCACTTGACTTCATCTTTAAAGGTGCTCTGTGGAGTTTTCTTGTTAACAAAGAAAAGGTATATTATATTCAGTTTTTCTTACCCAAACACATTGTGTGTATCCTTGAGGTCCAAAAAAACTTTTTAACAGCAATTTTAAAAATGTGTTGTAAATACTGCGTTGTTTACATCTGTGTTTTTCATGCTAGCAGTTTTCTTCTTCACTGCCTTTATTGGCACATTAACACACTCCTTTGCAAGTTTCCTCCGCCAACTGTAGGTCAGTGGAACAACGTGAAACCACGGCGGGGATGTATGCCGTGTGTCACCTGCGTACACGAGATACAAACCAACCAGGGCCCACTCGTAAAAACATCGCTCCATAGCGCTACTAGTGGCCAAAAACTCCACAGAGTACATTTAAGTTTACTTAAAGAGGCACTACTACAGATTTTATGCATTAAGATCAGTTTACTCACCACAAGGAGTACTACTCAAAACTACTACTGTATAATGTTATCACATTTTTAACAGGAAGTCTGTGACACAAACTGGGGGTGTGGATTTTGAAAGATTTGGTGAGGCATTTACCAGACAAATGGGGTCTAAGGAAATATGCAGTGGAATTGCATTATGGGAATTGTAGGATCCAGCATTTCTGGAGCTTGACCCATATTAAGGATTAAATATCAGGATATCTCACCTCTCCTGCATCGTTTCTGACCATTTTTTACATTGAATGTCGACTTTTCTGAACCAAAAATATGTTTCATAAATATGTTTCATATCAGTCTCGTATCATGCTCGCAGAAACGCACAATGCCGCGTGGTTAACATTGTGAAACGAGTGATTATGTTTAGGCAACAAAACTACTTGGTTAAGGTCAGAAAAAACATCATGGTCTGTGTTGAAATAATAACTTCAGACTGGACATGAAGAACGGCCTCCTGGGTGAAAGTCCTGTGTTTGTTTAACCACCAACCCTTCCACCCGCCCTTAGTGGACTTTCTCGCTTGTTATACTGGTTGTTGATTGACGTCACTTGCTCCGCGTGTCACTCGTACTACGTCACTTGCTCTGACCGAATGCAAAAACATATCAAGGTATCCGTGGTTTGAAGACACGTACAATGCCAACAATATTTCCTGGTAACTGGGCTGGTCTCACACAACTCCTCCAACTTTAAGAAACTGAAATACTAAATCGCTGGAGTCCCCCTTTAACTAGTGCGTAGTATGGACTTGGGACACTTGTCTTGTATCATGAAAATTTTAACTAAGAGAGAGAGGGGGGGGGGGTGGGGTGGGGGGGCTTAAGAGGATTATGATGAAAGGGACAGGAAGAACAGTTTGTGGCCGACGGCTTAATCTTAAACATGTTCTTTCTACCATAAAAGAAAGAGAGACAGATAGACCGAAAGAAAAATAAATAATATCATAGAAACAGCAAAACAATAACTAACATTAGTTAGACGAGGGACATCTTTTGTGACTCGGCTGTGTCGTGTCCCTAGGGGTGCACATCGAGGACAGCGGCAACCGCGCTCAGATGTGCGTGAGGCCTGGCAGCGTTTAAACTCTGTAGCTTTGCATCACGTCTCACGAGAGATGAGAGGATGCAGAGCCTGGCCAGAGGGTCAGAGGCCAGCGTTATGCTCTCTCTGAGCTGCGATCGAATTACAGACGTCTGAACCCGCTGACACATCGGCGTGTGATGAAAGGCTTTGCTGACTCATTTGAAAGCCCAAGGAGAGGTTATTTATTTGTCAATGTCAGGCTTTTAAAATTAGAACAAAGAGAAGAAGAAGGAGGAAGAGGACATCAGTGAGGCTCGTATTTGCTTGTGAGTCATGCGAGGAGTTGTGGAAACAGTGTGTTAGTCCCTCTGTCTTTACTTGTGGTTGATAGCAGAAGCATCAGTCGTGATACAATATTTCCATCAAGCACCACATAAATAAACAGTGCTTTAATTTGTTTTTACTCCGTAACATCAAACATATTTTGTGAACAGCCGGATGAAAACTTACAGGTTTAGGGGAACATTTTAGGCACCTATATTTTCTGCACCATCAAAGTAACACGAAACACTCGTGCAATATGAGACCAGACGACTGAGCTGCTTGATATTTGGCCCGGGTCAACAACTGTCACTTTCATCTGCCTTCACCCGTCCACACTTAAGAGATAAAGCTTTTGTTCCTACAGATCCTCCTATTGTCTGTAATTGCCGTTTGTCATGTACATCACACCTGACCCCGACACCCTTTGACCCCGTCAGCCTTTTGAAAGAGACACGCCGGTGACGGATGGATGGATGTTTTTCTGTTTTGTTGTACAGACTTTGGTCAGCCCCTACAGCTGCCTGATAACCCCACGGGGGCCCAAAAAACGACTGACAGTGAGCGTTCCTCACATTCCTGCAGCAGGAATGTTCCGTTTTAAGACTTCAGGGGATCTGGTGACATCAGCATGCATCATATCCTGGTGGCAGACACAAAATCTCCTCCTGAGGGGTCTTTTGAAGTCCAAAAAAAGCAGGAAGTTTCCGAGCAAAGGTCATTGTGATGATCCATCGTGCCCTAACGCACTTTGAATGAACGTGCTGATGTATGTATGTAATGGTTTCTGTGGCCCCTGATCTGAAACCAGTTCACCTTGGCTTTGAAGTCAAAATTTCTGTTGTAAATGGACCGTTACACGACAGTGGTCGTCCAATCATAGATTAGCAACCGTTACTAGGCTCAGCAGGCCCGTCAAGCTTTGAATTTCTTGGAGAGGCGTGCGTCAGGCTGTAGTACAGTGTGATTACTCACCATTTAAAGAGTTTGGAGGGTGTTTTCTTTGTTAACCTTTCTAAAACCAAAAACACAAAAGTGCAAGGAAGGGATTAAACAGCATGTTTGTTCATTCTAAAGGTACAATCATTAGCATTTCCAGTAAACTAGTTTACTACAGTGGTAACCTAATCCAGCATTACTTCAAAGGCCGTGGAACACATCACTAACAGTGTTAGTTTGTGAGGTTATAGGTTACATTACAAAAGAAAGGTCCCATTCAGAGCTAGCACATCTACTGTGTAATATGTTCCCTCTGTGTGAGAGCTGGTCCTGGATGTTACTATATCAGAGTGTAAGGAAATGCTAGCGGCAGTATTTGGGCATTCCCCAAACACTGCCCTCTTTATTACAGTATTTGGGGAAGTTTACTCTCCAGCAAACCTCAGCCAATGTTATCCGAGATAGCATTACCTTTGCCAAACACACTGGTCAGCCCTCTTCCTAAAAGCCTTTTCTCTTGCAATGTTAAATATGAAAACATATCATTTGGAAATGGTGCCATGCCATTGTTCCGACAGCCCATTATTCTGAAACCCCAATAGTCTGAAACCCCAATAGTCTGAAAGTCAGAAAGTCCATTTGTCCTGAAAACTAACGTCCATTGTTCTGAAGACCCCTTACTCCGAAAATTCAACATCTCCTGTGTACAGACACACATGGCTAATTATTATGAAAAATTACGCCATTGAAAATTCGCGATATTTTCTTATTTCTACCACGGCGAAGGCATGAGGTGACTCGTCCTACTCTGCCTATGATTGGCTCAGCCTGATATTTTTACCCTAAACCTAACTAATCTCACTCCTCATGCCTAAACCTAACCATCCAATGAAAGTAAAGATCGAGTAGCCTAAAAGTAGCCTTTGCTAGTAGAAAAAAAAAAACATGAGGGTCCGATGATGTTATTTTGTATGATAATTAGCCATGTGCTTCTATTTGTTGCACGGATAGTGTGTATTTTTGGAGGGGCCTTCGGAACAACGGTTGTTTGTTTTCGGGATAACGTGCTGTCGGAACAATGAGCAGTGCCCTTGGAAATAAGGTGTGTAAACTAAGCAGTAAACAGGGTTATGTTAGAACAGTCTGATCTCACATTTTGCTTTATAATACTTAGTAATACTGGGATTAGAACTAGGACTAATTAACTAGCACTACACTACAATACAAAAATAAATGACTTTTTGTCCGGGACATTTAGCTTTAGCCTCAGAATGTTAACACAATATAACGTATGTAGCCATTATGTGCATATTTAAGACCCCTTGCACAAGATTCTTGTTTCAAAACGAATCAGCAGGGATTTGGTGTTTTCAACCAGCTCACAGAGCTAACATTAGCTTAATTAGCCAGCTAACTACAGCCGATAAAATCTGCCAGTTGTTATTTCAGCCAGTAAAATCTACGTTTGCCGGCAAGAAATGAGAAGCTGCTTTTGTTGACCTCCATCTAAAAATAAAGGACCCAATATAGTAAAAATACTAACAATGGTAAGTCCTCTTGACAGGCGTAGCAACAGTAGCGGAAGGAGGCGAGGCTTAGTCATTTGAACGTGACACTAAAAAGGTCAATAAATAACCACAAAATCTGTTTTAATTATGTTAAACCATTAAGTTTAGATCATGTTTCGTTTTTTGCAAAATTGTCATATTGTGTGCCTCAAGATGTTTTTTTCTCTTTGTAATAAAAGACAAAGCAATGCTATGACATAACCAGACAACACTCATACACTTACACAGAAATATAATCTCATCCCTAAATCCGCCTTAATTCTGTGTCTTAGACACGTCAAACCCAGACATGGTTTTGTAACACTGTAATGCTTTAGGATATGAAGGTGTATGTTTGTCTAGCTCTTAGCTGATCAAGTGATGAGATGGTGAAGTGCTCAGTCAGCACCTTGGTGGGGGCAGGTTGAGAAAGAGGAAGTTTTCTCTGACAGTGTAAAGAGTAAAGAGCGGGAAACACTGCAAAGATGATTTCAAATAAGAGACAAGATTTTCTGTATCATTTTTGTTAGCGGGGCAGATGTTCGTCAACTCGTGATTTAAACCCATATCGTCTAACCACTTCACCTACGTGCAACCAAATTAAACACTATAATTAGTCGACATTATGATACAATAAAGTGGAGACTATTTTTATGACACACAGACAGACTCTTTTAACGGAGGAGAAACAGCTCCATCACGGCAGGTTCAGACACATAAAGCAAAATGCTAATTGCCAGTCAAAGCGAGGAGAAGAGGGGGATTTAAGGTGTGGCGGCGGGGATAGACTGGCTGAGACACGGGATGTCTGTTAAAATCCTTGGAGCAAATATCTTTCTTCTCGCTGACTCCCTGTTTTATCCTGTCTCGACTGTCTGGCTCATCTGCCTTTCTTTCTAGGCTTCTCAGTGGTGACCCAACCCAGCTTGTTTTTGAGTAGCCTATAAGTTTTGCTTTTGTTTTATATGTTTTGCATTTGTCCTATATTTTCTGTAGCAAGACAAGACAGAGATTTTTGTTCCAAAAATTACTTTTTTGGTAGCTTTAAAATTAAGATTATAGTCAAACTAGAGACCGTCTTGCGATGGGATCACACCAGCCGTAACGCCAAATCAGGCGTCACTTCCTACCCCCTTAAATCGGGCCCCCTTGCTCAGACCACATCCATCTTTGAACTCGGCCTTCATTTTGATCTCAACTACACACATGTAAAGTTTCATGATGCCAAATCTGGCCAGGGGCGTAAAGTGTAAAGTTTCGTGACTGTAATGACACTATAGCGTTGACAGAATCTGTCCACAGACAGACAGACAGACATATAAACACCTGGCAAAGCAAACCTTCTGTGGTAGTTCCCGCTACAGTAGGAGTCTCCAGGACCACATCTTGCCATGATGACACACACACACACAGACTCACAAGGTGAAAACAATGCCAGTCACACGCTGTTGCAGCTGGTAAACGTGACTCAAATGTGAATTCACTGTAAGAAAGACCTGCACTTTTTGTTGTATTGTTAATTTGTTTATTTGGAGTTTTCTCTAATAGAATTAGCAGCGGCTGTCCTTCCCAGGTAGTGACTTTGGTGATATAACCAATGCCAAACTAGTGGTGTCATTTTAAAAGAAATTGTCTTAAATCAGATCAATAGATGACAAACTTAAAATGTCATGTTTGTTCATGTTTGTTTATTAGGCCTGTTAGGTCACTGATAATGCCGCCTGACTCTTCTCTTCAGTAATGAAGTCATGTTCACTATGTAGGTCAGCTGATGACATTTTTGCTGCATACCAAATGTTGTAACTCTGTGTACCAATCACAAGATAACTGCCGCTGCATGCCCCTGCTCAGTACATCAGCTACTGTTGTTAACAACCAGCAACAGTCTTACTGACAATTAGTCATTCAGCAGCGCAATTAAACAGTTAATTAGAGACTTCATCAGTCAGCAGAGCGTGAGGGAGCAGCTCAGTCTGCCAGGCAACGTAATCTCCCCGTTCATTAGGTTTCAATTTTCACTTCGCGCCTAAATCATTTTGCAGTTTTTTTCTTTTTCTTTTTTGATTGGACGCAGCTGCAATTTGGGAACAGATTATTTGAGATGTCATCATGAGGCAAAAATAGAGCTCTGCAGTCTCATGTTGCTTTTGAAAACTCACATTTAGAGCAGATTGCCAGAGCTCTTTTATAACTGACAAAAAAACTGTGATTTAGTTCAGTTTTCCATGAGGTGTTTCAAGCATCTGTCATCTCTTGAAGCTCCGAGTCATTTCATCACTCAGCCGGGCCACAAGGGAAGGCTTTCATTCCTATATCTCTTTTAAAAAAAACATCTCTTCTCGCAAAAATGACTGCTGGAATTAATGTGTGTAATGAGTGTCAAGAATAAAATATGTTAATTCTAAGGGATATAATGATCTGCACAGTGGAAGCATTCAACATGTGGTGACAATGTGCATGCAAAACAGATGTAGAGTGTGTTGCAGTGAAACCTTTCACACTGACTTGTCCAGCAGCCAGCCAGGCACTCAGTCCGTGTTCTCCATCTCCAGTCCTCAACCCTCAGGGACAGTGGCTGGCAGGACGCCCTGTGTTTTTGTCTCAGACACGCTATGCCTGTCTGCCACTCGGCGGTTCTTCTGGCTGCAGTTCCTCTGCCTCGGCCAATCACGGTGCGGCTCAGGTCGCCACAGAGGCCAGACAGGGCGGTGTCCTCTCTGGGCGCACGCAGACGGGAGTGGGAGAGGAGCTCACGTGAGACCTGTTTATTTGTCAGAAGAGAGATAGATAAAGGAGAAAGAGAGCGAAAGAGAGAGAGAGAGCATGCCTGTGAAATGAAGTTGAGAAAATTTCAGTTGGCGGGAAAGCAGGAAGGGAAGGGAGGGGGGATGGGAAGAGGGATCCAGGGAGGGGAGCAGAGGGGAGTGAAGGGAGGAGGAAGAGGAGGAGGAAGAGGAGGAGGGAGGCAGCACACAGCACTGGACTCTGCTTTAATGTTATAGATATTTCCACTCATCAGCTGTTAGTCATTGCTTTGGCTCGTGAGCTGCACACATTGCTCTACGTGACCAATTACTTTACCCAACCAGGGACTTTAGATTTGATTATACCGGTTGGCCTTTCCTGACTTTTAAGGAAAATCTGGTGATTCAATTACATTGTTCAGTTTTCCAAAGGTAAAGCAGTTGATGTACATTTAGGAGGAGGAGAGATCTAGCAGAAAGTGCTGGTACTGTTATATAATAATACAATTCCAGTCATGACTCTTAAGGTATCTGTCCCTGATCAAAGTTTCTGTAACTTCTTTTGGCAAATGACATCAAAATCTCTTATTTCACATCTACATTTTGAAACAAATAAAGAGAATACACTTGTAACTATCTATAAACCCAAGTGCTGTTCAATTAAATACAAGGGATTATGGTTATAAGGAGGTAGTCGCAGTAGCATGTCAGGAAAGATTAAGAACATAATGGCGAGACTGATGCTTGTATGGACCTTTTGCTTAGCCTGTTAACAGGTATGAACAGCAGAGAAGAAGCAGACAAGACAATCAAGCTGAGTAAAAGTTGCAGGAAATTGAATGGAGTTTGGTTTGATTCTGCCTATAAAGATCAACTTGCCCTCTTCAGGATACGATACAGTCAGTCAACAGTTGTTACGGGTGTTACAAATTAGGGCAATCAACTTGAGAGGCAACTCAAAGGAAGGCCTGAAAAAACATGTCTCAATAAACTCTGTTTTTTTAATACATTTTGAAAAATGTACTCCAAATACACACACAATATTTAAACATATTGTTTAAGTGTTCGTCTAAAGTAAAATAGTTATTGTTGGCCACTTGGGTACAGCACAACAAGCTGTAAACACAGAAATTATCACGGTATAAAGTTGATTATGGCTAAAATGTAACCATGTCATGTGTTCTGGCCGCCCAACGAAAATAAGTCCAATATTCCCTCTCCTTTTAGCTCCGTTTTGGTCTTCACCAACTCCGTAGGGGGTCTTTAGTGGCTAAATGCTCCACTGTGTTTACTAGCTAGTAGCTAACTTTGTCTGTCTGCTGTTCAGTGATGACCAGGTTGCATACACAGGGTTAATCAGAGCTTTCTCACTGAAAACAGCTGTCCGCGCTTGGAAACGCTGCTGTTGAGAGCTGTGAGACTGAACCAAAACAGAAACGTTGCGGGCTGTAAAACCAAAACAATGAGCTGAAAGATGTTAAAAACTCTGTATAGCTGCAGAGAGGAACTGGTGATAAATCTTTATGTGTTTGTCTCTATGTGCGACGCCTTTCACATTCTCTATATAGATTTGAATATGAAATGGTGCAGCTTTAACACCACTTAGTGCAATAAATGTATTAAAGTTTCTATTATTTTACTAAAATGAAACTTACTTACTAAAGCTTTTTATACCTTTGTGTTGTTGTTTTTTCTTTTGCACAGTGATGTTTTACACTTCATTGTATATCTTGTGGTGTGTATGTGATGATTACAAATCCTTTAGAATGCATAAATGACATATGATTGAAATATTGATACATATGGATGATACATATTAGGTTTTCTGCTGCATGGATGACAGTGACCTGTGACCTCTGTCTCTGTAAACACATTGTGGTCTTTGATATTAGTATTTATTGTATATTTGGGTGACTTGTGTTGCCTGTTGTTTGGTTGCGTAGCTTTATACTCTGCCAGCAGCACCTGTCTAGTGTCCATTTGTGGTTATCTCTGTCAGATCACACAAAGGAGAAGCACACGTCAAGCTTTCTTAACAATGATTTGACAGTCACATAAGTAATGCTGAAAAAAATCCCTGTGAATGACTTTTAACTTTCTTCAAAGTGGAACAATTTCAAGTCAAAAATATGACTTTAATTTCTTTTTTTTATATAGAAAACTGTCCAAACAGCCAGTGCAATCCAGCAAACAACTCCAAGAGGCAGAAAACAGATTTTCATTGAAAAATCAAGCTTGCCAAGCTCCACATTGCTGTAATAAATCAGCCTCAGCCTACATGTCCTGTGTGGATAATATCCCAACTGTCTTCGCAGCGGCTCCCCTGCCCCTGTTTTCTCTGCTCCGAGTCTTGGTCCACCTCCAACTAAAGCACAGGCCCCCTTTTTTACTGGCTCCTTTCACATTTCCATCACTATCACTTCAACATTTGGATCCGCCGCGGGCCTCATTTCTCTCTCTGTCCCATCCAAGAGGTCAATACGTGGTCATAATAATTGAAAAGATGTGGGATGAAATGAAGGCAAATCATCTAAATATTGTTAAAACAAAAGGGGGCCTCTTTTGATGACAAATTGACCAGCTGAGCTTTATTTTTTTGCTCATATTGTAAAACAAAGAAATGATGTTGTTCCCCTTTTTTTATTAAAGCAGTCAAACTCTATTGGTTATTACATCAGCTGCATTGTACTGTAATTGGCATTACTTCACTCGCTTTGAAGGTTTCCCTATAAGCCAACATGGACTCACACAGGAAAGAAAAAAAGTTTTCTTCACCCATCGCTGACCCAGGTCTGATGTCTTTTCCATGTTTAGCCTTTAATGTATAGATCACATACAGCTCATTACTGCTTCTGTAGAAATCCAGACATCAAGGCATGGCACAGTCATTTCTATTAACTTCCATTGATTCAATTAAGCATCAGTGCTGGTTGGTTTGCTGAGTGTGTAGCTGGTCTCTCTAGTGCCCCCTTAATGACCTCTTAATTACTGATTTACTATCTAACTTATGCTGTAATCTTCCATCGCTATTCTTTCTTTCTTTTGCCATCTTTATTGTACTTTGACTGCAAACAGAAGTGCAGTACGTCAGCCCGTATCCTCGGGATCTTAAAGGGCCATTAACCATTATTAATTTTTACTCCCCCCGTTTAAAGGGCCATAATATATGCAGGGCTTTCGTAACTTCGTTAATCAGTGCCAGGATCTCGAGCATTGTTTTTCCAGGTGCTGCTGCTGCTGCTGTGTGCGCCTTTTAAAAATGCAGTACAGCCTGTACTCTCTGTTTTGGAACTGAATAGCCCCACCCACTGGGACGCACCCAGTTGACCAGCCAAGACGTTCACAATGAGATCCGAAGCACAATGAGCCTCCATCTCAACCCTGAAATAAACCAGAGTGTGTAGTGTGGTTTCTCATTATTAGCACAGTTTAATCTATAGTAGCTTTCTTTGTTTTAGTCAGACACCACTGAGGCTCTATCGGTGTTGTTCATATTCATATGGTACTTTTTACTCCACAACATTTATTTGACGCCTACTGTAGTTGGTAGTTACGTTGCCGATAAAAAAAAATGTACACATAAATCATATCATTAATTTATAAAAATTTCATTTTTTTTTTACTTTTGTTTAGTTTAATTTATAAAAATTGTGTTTCATTTTTATAAATTAAACTAAACAAAAGTACATAAAGTTGTTAAAGGTCCCATATTGTAAAAAGGGAGATTTTCAAGTCTTTTATATTATAACGCAGGTTTAAGTGCTATATAAATACTATTAAACTATCAAAACGCTCAATATATGGAGAAATACACACACAGCCCGTATTCAGAAATTGTGCGTTTGAAACAAGCCGTTAGGATTTCTGTCCATTTGTGATGTCACAAATCACAAATATACAATATTTAGACCATTACACGGTTTTAAACATAAGCATTCTAAATGTGTCCCAGTTTATTTCCTGTTGCAGTGTATGTGAATAACATCAGCTGACAGGAAATAAACATGGACCCAAACTGTTGCCTAGCAACACAATTCCGTTGCAATTCCATTGAAATGCACTAAAACGGAGCGTTTCAGACAGAGGGTAAATACAGGTATATTCAGGCAGAGCGTACGAGGAAAATAATATGTTTTTTGAACATTACAGCATGTAAACATGTTCTATTAGAAACACAAAATACAAGTATGAACCTGAAAATGAGCACGATATGGGACCTTTAAAATGAGCTCAACCTACACCAGCAACATTTAAATGTTTCTTACACATTTATGCATCAGTGATAGTAACAGTAACAGCCTGCATAATTATTACTTACATTACTTTTGATATTAGTACATTTAGTAGACAATACTTCTGTATTTGAAGGTATTACTACTTTTACTTACACTAAGTAAAGCATCTGAATACTTCTTCCACCACTGGTAGTAGATTAGTTTTAGATTGTTATCTAGAAAACATGTGTTATATAAGTGTGGGTGCTGTAAAGTTTTGAAAAGGGGGAAATCGATTTTGGCAGGCCCTGTGACCTTTTGACCACGGGACCATCCAGCAGCTCGATCTACTGGGAAAACAGATGCTGCTCTTATTATATTATCTTGTTACATCATAACAGCAGCATCCATTGCCAGAAATGTAAATCTAGCATGAAGAGATGGCCTGAAGTGATCTGGCATTTAGCCTTCAGCTTCACCGTCACCATAACGATGTGATAAACAAATAAACTCCATTTACGGCATTCTTCTGCAGTGATTAATGTGAAATTGTGACATTCACCTGCTGCTGTTTATTTACACACTCTGATACATTTCTCACTGTTGCATGTGGAAGATATGAACTCTGACACAGACATAACACCACCACAATACAAACTAAGCTGATCCAGATCTCCTTATCTGAGTTATGTTTTGCAAAACAGCGGATTAAAGTGATGCCAACGAATGCTGTTCTCTTGTCAAACACAATTCATGTTGAACTCGTGTGGCAAGGATACATTCGTGTTATGCAAATGTGTGCACAACGCACCCATCTCTTTCTGTCAGTGTACTAAAGCAACACAACATAAGTTTAATCCCATAATGGCCTCTTACGGATACTAAAAAAGTTTGCTATTCTTTTTTTCCAGTTTAGGCCTGCGTACAGACTAGCGTGCAGCCGCCGTTGGAAAAGCCTTCAAATGGAATTATATTAGCCACCTGTTCCTGATCCGGAGGCATTAATGGACGAGTGGAAGTCGCGTGTGTGCTGCCTGCGGTTCAGACATGGTAAAGACATAGACAGAGACGTATACCCCTCTCCTCGGGCACATAAAACAGACGGGTCTAGGCACGGCACAGAGGGGGGAGGATGTGTGTAATGGGGAGAGTCGGGAAGTAAAAGAAGGGATATAGTAGAAGAAAAGTAAAGAAGATGAAAGGTGGGAGTGGGGGAGGAAGGTTTTTCATCAGGCATTAAAGTTGACCTCATTTAAACACACAAAACTAAGAAGTCTGTCAGCCTGGGAGATGACTACTTCAATGTCAATACAACTAATTAAAGTAATCCCTCTCCTTCCGTCTCTCTGTCCCTCCTTTCTGTGTCCTGAGTGAGTGGTAAGTGGTTTTTCAAATGTAGAGCTTGAGGATGAAATGTGTAGGCTAGTTTTGAGTGTGTCCATATTTAGCTTTAGGTGCTGGATGTAAGAAAGAGATGGTATGAGTTGCCTACTTAGATGAAAAAGCTGATATAGCACTATATTTTCTTATTGTCAGCAAATGCCATGAAAAGACAAAATTAACAATGCATCATTCTTGTAATACTTTCTGTCTTCCCTAAACTGTAGCACACAGCTCCATGTCCATTAATTCCTACTGAAGAGCTCAGTGATTTCCTAAAACAGCTGAGCATTGTAGTTTTTAGCAAACATTATTCAAACAAGAGTGAATAGTGCATTTGGTAGGGACTATTTTCAATGGTGGATTAATATACATTTGTTGCCCTAGTGCAGGGGTCTGCAACCTGCCGCTCCGGAGCCACATGCGGTTCTTTAGCTCCTCTCCAGTGGCTCCCTGTGGGTTTTTAAAAAAATTAGTGGAAATTAATAACAGTTTTTATGTTTACGTTTTCGTTTGTATTTATCAATGTTGTAGGTCTATGGTACGATGGAGTATTAGGGCCACAATGAGGGAAAAAAATGAATCTGAGATTTCGAGAATAAAGTCAGAATATTAGTTTATATATATATATGTATATATATACATATATACATATATATATACATATATGTATATATATATATATATGTATATATATATAGTAGTATAGTTGTAGTAAATTTACATGTTATTTTCTTTTATTACACGTAAAGTTATGACTTTACTGTCTTTATATTACGACTTTTTTTCTTGTAAAGTTATGACTTTATTCTCGTAATATTACGACTTTTTTCTCGTGAAGTTGTGACTTTATTCTCGAAATCTCAGATTTTTTTCCCTCACTGTGGCCCTAACACTCCGTTGTATATTTGCTCTTTGTCCCTCACTGCATTAGACTTATATACTATATACTTAGACTATAAACTGTATTACCTTCATCACAATGCTCAAATGTTTTGCGGCTCCAGACAGATATTGTTGTTGTTGTTTTTTTGCCTAAATAGCTCTTTTGATAGTAAAGGTTGCTGACCCCTGCCCTAGTGTGTATTTACGACAGCAGAATGATGGTTTGTGGGATTGACTCAAAATAAACTACAATACTTTTTGTAATGATGGAACATGTCACCAGTACAACAGCGTGGCGCATTGATGTGTGTTTGACCGTTTTTGGATAAAAATGGATCAACACAGAGAAATCAACTATATCAGGCTCTGGATACTAGTTAGTAGGATCCATTCACTGTTGTTTTTTTGCTTTTTTAATAGGATTTGTTGACAACAATAAAAATCACCAGACTAATCCTTTAACCCTGGTGCATGCACACGTGCAAATACAATTCATGTGTATCATGCATTTTACAGTCACTGTTCTACATCAGCAACGTAGCCATAAGTGATGAAAACTCCTCCCTTCTTCCTCTCACTTTCTCATTCCTGATTATTTTTGATCAAATGACCAAACAAGACAAAGGATCTCAGGTTAAAACCTCTGGCGCTCCACCCTGTAGATTATACGGTCCAGAAGCCACAGGCGGGGACAATAACAAATGACAGGCCTTGTCCAAAATGGCTTCCTCAGCTCACCCTCCTCCTCTCTCATTATCTGGACTGAAATTAAGACTTTTAATTTAGAATTCATTTCAAAATCTAGCTTATATATTTTTATTCAAAAGTGGTTTTGTATATCTTGAGTCTTTATTGTTAATTTGTTGTACAACTTTTTGTAGGTGTAGCTCTTTTCTTTGTCTGTTTAGGCTTTGTGGTTTTAGCTGCTAACAGCCCACTTCCTCCTTATTTCATGCCAAACTAACCACCGCTGCGGCCCGAGTACCAAGTTCCAGGAAAATCCAAAATGACACCGAACTTTTAAGACAATACAATTGTAGAGCTTTATGATATGGGTAAAGGCAGAATTGCTGAAGCTTCAAAACATAATAAAAAAAAAGAAGATAAATGAGCACAGATGAGGAAGAGTTCAAAGAGGAGTGTTTTCTTTAATCGATGACCTCACCACAGCACGGATGGCA
The DNA here is from genome assembly GCF_015220745.1 of Sebastes umbrosus. NCBI lineage: Eukaryota > Metazoa > Chordata > Actinopteri > Perciformes > Sebastidae > Sebastes > Sebastes umbrosus. Next base: position 19,810,784 of record NC_051291.1, read on the forward strand.
GAGAGGGTGCAGATCTGTGTGTGTGTGTGTGTGTGTGTGTGTGTGTGTGCTTATGACTCAGCACGACTGCACTGTTTGCTCCCGGTTCTTTCTTCAAGCTGAGTTTCGGTGACATCATTTATCAAACAGGACTGTTGCTTGCTCAGACTTCAGGACTCAGACTTGTGTTTGGTTTGTTTTTCGCCCGCTGGTCAGTATTTGCGACAGGATGAGTTCACTTCCCGTCTCGAGCTGAATGCTGCGGGCTACAGACTGGAGATTTAGGACTTGCTCATGTGTGTGCATGTGTATTTCTTTCATCTGTTCTAGGGTTAGGGCTACTTTTAGGGGTTTTTATGGGACTCTTGTTGTAGATGATTTCTTGTACAATTGTACGTTTTTTTTTAATCCTTTTAACTGCAATCAGTCAGTTTAAAGGAGTCACATGATCTATGGGTCCAATTTGTCTGAACTGTCCAATAAATTTAAAAAAAGGTTACACTTTATGTGTCTTAAGTGGTTAATTAATTGTTATTTAAACTTAGATAATTGCTATTTTTCTGCTAGCAAACAATGAAATGATAATGAATCATGTTTATTTATTATAAGTGATGCAGAAGTATTTGTTAAAGATTACGATACCTTTAAGAAAGTGTTTTTAAACCATAAAGAAACATTACATAGATAGATGGACCAGACAGTAGAAACACTTTAATGGTTAATAATAAAGAAATGTCTATAAACATTATTTGGATGGCTATTATAAAGTTGCAACTTGTTAAATGCTTAATAGGTACTTTGTAGAGCATCTATAAACATTATTTAGATAGATAGTTTATACTTTCTCAATGGTTAATAACTGGTTTCTGGTCCATCTGTCTTTCTATTGTTTATAGATGTTTTACAAATGATTTCTTAAAAGTGTATTTATCATTTGGTAATCATTAACGAACACTTAATTGTTATCAGTTAGCTTATCAGCTATGATACAATATATGATTTCATTTTCTAAATCATTTTTAAACTAATTATTTCACGTAACACAAACTTATGATAAAATAATAAAATAAAAATATAAAAATAAAATAAATACAAATAAATAAAATTATAGCATTACTAATAATTAGTAAACATTATTAATTATCATTTCATTGTTTGCTAAAAGTAAAATAACTATTAACTAAGTCTAATTACCATTTATAAATGATGGTTATTATAAAGTGTTACCAAAAAAAATCCACACAGCTAAATTTCCAAATGTATATACACAGTATTACAACTTTGTATAGAATGATGATCAATAATAAAATTAATACCATCATCATGAACTTAAGAAACAGTTGAACAATACTACATACACACAACAGGAATATTATGTTCTGAAGCCTTCAGCTACGTAAGAGAACTCATTTGAATTCGACACAGGGTACAAAGTGCAGTCCAGGACGGCGTGTGCCGTGCACACCCGGGGGTGTATACTGTAGGTGTTGCAATGATCTATTATCATACTAAATACTTAGTGGGTGTGTTAAGGGCTGGTGACAGTCATGGCCTATCATACCGGCTCCTCTGATTCACCTTAACAATAGTGCTCTCTCCACCCTGAAGGTTTGGTAATGGAGGAGTTACATCTGCAAATGTCTACACCCACTACAGCAGCGCGAAAACAGGAGGTCGCTAAGGTCAAATGATTTTTTTTTTCAATTCACATTTTTGAACACATTACATTCCTGGGGGTCGACATGTTTTTTCATGAGCAATCCACACTGTTCAACAATTATATTTGCGGTTAAATAACAATGTCGTACATTAGTAAAATAAAGTGTAAATAAAAGGTTGTTGCAGGTTGTTTTTAACTTCATTGTGACCAATATTACCACCCCTAGAGCCATACTTTAAGCCTTCATATGGTTGCATTCATTGACTATTAATAAAATGAATTGTGACAATTGCAGATATTTTATATCAGACTTAAAACAATATGATATTCACCAAAACAGCTATCTGAACATGCTGAGTCATTGTGTTACCAAAGAGGCACAGGTGAAGAAAAATACCCACGGCGCAGAAAAAGTTGCACTTTGAGCTATATGCATATGAAAATAAACCATAAATGATTAGTTTTAAAATGTATGTGCAGATAAAACACACGTATTTATCTACAGACGTCCCTGGGGGTATAACAGTAGAAAAAAAAACACTGTGGTGGAAATGTGCACGGTGCGCTTTTCTCAGCTTTCCCAGCTCCGTTTTGATGACAGTGTAAACATGAATTACTGCAGGTTTGTGTGTGTTTTGCAACATGAACCGCCTCTTCAAAAGACCTGAGCTGCAATTCAAGCAGGACCAAAATTCACGTGCAGCATTTCCCAAAAACTAATTTTAGTTTCAAAACAGTTGGAGGCGCAACAATGGAGAGGCAAAAAAAAACCTTTATAGGGTTTTATAGAATTTCCTCTTTTTGTTTACCTCCATGCAGAGTGTGTGGCAGGTGTTGGGCAGCGGTGCAGAGGCCGCCCTGGCTGCAGAATATACAGAGTGTGAACTCGCTCTCAGGGGAAATGCTGCTGCACATAGAGTTTGTGTGAGAGCCTCTGTGCCTTTGCATGTGTGTGTGTGTATGTGTGTGTGCAACCTCATCAGCGCTGATGAGTGATTCAGTACATAAGCCCGCTCACACGTCACATCTGAAACAAGCCTGCAGGTATACACGTGTAGGTGTGTGAGACGCCATTCATTCGGACGGAGTAACTCTGGTAGAAACCAAACAATGCGACCCTGCTCACACCTTATTAAGCTGTCACAGTGCAACCATTGAACCTACTCTATAATCTGAACCATAATGGGAGTCTTTTTACTGTAATTGGTGTGCTGCTAACACACACACACACGCACACACACACACACACAGTGAGCAAACAGTATAAAGCTTTTGCATACTGACACATCGGTAAATATACACACACTCGAACGCACACGCACATCCTCTGCATACAAACACCGACGTGCACACACACACACGACACAATGCCATCCACTAAATAAATGCCCACGTGCGCAGTTCTTTCTCGTGACCTCAGCTGCGAGTTCATTCTTCCCCTCGCTCGCACATATGGAGCCCTGGCACCGTCTCGGCTCTCGGCTGCTGCCCTGCTACTATCAGCACATTTTTAATTGCCTGGCTTTAGAATATACCAGTCTACGCGATGACAGCACGCTTGTTTATTTTTATATGCAACCATAAAGGTCCCAATAGCGCGGACCGTATAAGGTATATATGTGATGTTTTTTCCCCCCATTTTTATTTTTAGCAGTGCGCAAACAAAGTCTACTTTGGAGTAAATGAGGAGTTTTCTAGTGGAAAGTGTCTGTAAAAAGCCAGGGGGAAATGATCGTAGTATAGTGGCAAACCTGACCTCTGATCACATATGCAATGTCAGTGGACTCAAATGACTGAACAAAGGTTAATGTCCTCTCACTGTCTGGGTTTTGAGTTCCTGTTTGGCTTGAATAAACAAAATACACCACAATATTGTGGATATTACCATGGAAGCAGAGACGAGTGAGACGAATGGGATGAGATGAATGAATGCCTCACAGTCTCACAGTATCCCGGAGTAACGGACATATAATATCATAAAGATGAATAAATTGAGCGAAAAAAAATGCACAAACGGTAAAGGGAGTGTGTGGTAATAGCCTGAATACACACTGCCTGTGGACACTCGTCTCATCACATGATATCAGAGTAAATGTGACTGCTGGAGTCAAACAATAGATACACGTGATTAACCGACTGAACTACACCCTCCTTATTCCAACTGTATTACAGCAACCCGGTCACTCCAGCTCTTTAAAGGGATAGTTCAGGTGTGTTGAAGTGCAGTTGTATGAGGTATATGTCCACAGTAGGTGTATTACCTACATTAGATGACGGTCACCCACAGTTTGGAGAAGCAGACAGGAGCTACTGCACGGAAGCAAATCAACGCTCGCCAAAGCAGCCAGACTCCATTGAAAAAAAAATGTATTTGACCTCGCAGCTTGGATTCACTAAAGTCACACAATAGCACAAACTAACTAACCGATCGAGGCAGTGGTAGACCAGCAACCCCCGTGTTCTGCGAGGTAAAATTACAGTTTTTTTCAAGGGAGTCTGGTGGCTTTGGTGAGAGCATAAATGGATTCAACAGTTTAATATAGCGTACACTTAAACTAATATAGATTTTTTTTAGGTGGGCCTTTCTTTAAGGTGGCTAAAAACAAACAATGTACAGCTTTATTCTGCACTTTAGTTTATTTAAAAAAAAAAAAACTCTACCTCAGCTCTTATCCCGCATTATATTCCATATTTGACATTTCTTAATATCTATATCTCCTATATTTTATAATCCAGCACCATATCACTTTCTGCACTATATTCATATTTTATAACAGTTTCTTTTTCTCCTGTTATTTTTATATCTGGTATACTTTATATTTTTTTGTATTACTTACTTACTTACTACTTACCTTTTTACTAATATGTTTTGCACTATGGAACTGTGATGCTGGAAACTTGAATTCAATAAATAAATAATTACTCTCTATCTAAAATACGTTTAAAAAGTATTTTGCTTCCGTGTGGTAACTCCTGTCTGTTTCTCCAAACTGGGGCCAACTGTCATCTACTGGAGTTAATACACTGACTATGGTCCTCATACAACCCCGCTTCAACATACCAGAACTATCCCTTTGAGCAGAAGCGTCTAATTAGGGTGATTATAAAGTCACAAAAGCAGGACCTCACCCTATTTTGTTCCGCTGTCATAACTTTATTGTTTATCATGACATGTGTCATAATGAAACGTAAGCTGTCAAATGGCATTACAGAAGAATCTCACTGCCCTGCCTGGCACAACTAGATAAACCTGCACTCCATTAAGCTGTACTGTACAGTGCTGAGTAATGTTACAAACATAGCTACAAGAGCTGATGCCATCATGGGCTAAACAAATAGTAGTGTTGGGTTGTGTTTGCAGCTTATTTCCGTTTCCCCCAAGTGGCCAAAAAATTAGGTCATGCAAGTTTAAGGTTACGGATTGTAGTTGGAGTAAAAATAAAAATAAAAAAGGGCACAGCACCAGGGCTTTAAATCATCCAATATGAATATAATTCCTGGGGAAACTGGGCTGCTTCGGTCTTCCTGATGTTATGATGATCTAAGTTTCGGCGGTGAAAAAAATCCCAGACCTTACACAACCTTCTACTAACTGGTAAGATGGCCATTTAAAGTAATTTGTTAGAAATGAAACCTGTTCATAGCTACTGGCACGAGAGAGGTGTGGACAGCAGAGGGTGTGTCATCTGGCTGAAAAATTAAAAATAGCCGTCACACCTTATCCAACAAAAGAAAATAAATTACACTCCTCGCCATGCAGTAGTTCTTGTCTGTCACGTTGGCCCTGTCACTTGGCAAAGTGTTTTTCTTTCATTTCCTTTGATACCCATCCCGTTCCCTCCCTCTCAACATATCACAAACTCTCATCTAGAAAAGTCCCCGAGCCCAGCCCTAAAACAGAAAAAACACTCTCTTCTATTAATCATCATACTATAATAGCTGCGTTGTCCCGATGTGTGTTACAGGAATTCAGCACCTTTACAGTCATTCAGATCCCCCTCTTATTCCTGATAATGTATAGCTGACACATTATTCTGTAAGAGTGAATCAATGTCACAAAAATATGGTTTTGTTTTGTGAGCAGTCAATCGTGTACAAACGGAGATATTTTCCCACAACCCAGTTGATACGCATCCACACCGCAAGATCAAGAAGTATGAATAATGTTTGTTAACTCTGAAAGGGAAAGTCCCTTGGCAAGCAGCATTGGTACAAATAACCAGAGATACACTGTAAGAACTCATCTAGTTTATTCCTGTTCACACTGCAGCTGTAGCCAAAAGGGTAATGTGAGCAAAGTACTCTTCTTTCTAGCTCGTTGTGGTGGCATGCTAACGCCTGAAGCTCCGAGCTAATCTTTGACCATCATCTTGCATGTGTTTACAAGCACAGTATACACACTATTATCTAACGTGACGTGCGGTACAAAGTGGAGTTATGTTAAAAAAAAATGGGCATACGCCCGTACAGTGTGACCAGCTGAAACAAGCTCATCGTAAATTCCATTAATGAAAACCGAACCGGTGAGATGGTCTCGTAATACCTGTAGAAATAAAACCTGTTTAGAGCGGCTGACATCCAAAAGGTGTGACCCTCCCAAAGGATTGTCAGAGGGTGTGTTACATCAGCTGATGGTCTTTTAAAAGAAAAATGTCTGCCACTCCTTTTTTGACAAAGAAAGCACGCCAAGGAGTAGTTTGTTGTCCGCCCCGCTGCACCTGTCATTTAGTTAAAGTTAGTTTTCCTTTCATTTCCTATGTTATCAGTCCTTTTATGATAAACTTGTACGTCACATGTACGTGTAAATGTTTCTACGATATGATATGATGCTGTGATAATGTTGGTGTAAGTCAAGGAAAAATACAACTTAAAGCTGAAGTAGGTGAGATTGGAGCAAATATGATTAAAAAAAGTTATTTTTAAAAAACGGTCGCCAAAAACATTCTGCCTACTGCCACTTTAACCTTACGCAACACTTATTATGTATAAGATCCCTAAACAGAAGTTACAGTAGTCTTGTAATAAGGTCCTACTCTCTACATGGGCCTTTTAGTGGGAATCTGTTTAGCAGTGTATTTCCATCTTTAAAGAGCAGTTTGTACCTACTGGTTAGGTTGAATCTGTGCATATTGTGTGACAAACATTGCAGGTGGAGACAATAGAGGCACATGCCACTGCTGATGAATAATTGAGTAACGACTGAATATGTCATTCAGTTCAAAAGGTTCGTTCGATTGGCATCGGCATCCCACACCACACAACAGTTTTATCACAGAACTGGCGACAAATCTGCGACAAAACACTTCCTTTTTAACGTAATCCACAATGCAGTTTTGGTGTATGGGAGCTATAGGCTGTCAATCGATTAAAATATATCGCCATAGTTAATCATGATTAATCACAATTTTTTTTTCTGTTCAAAATGTACCTTAAAGGGAGATTTGTCAAGTATTTAATACTCTTATCAACATGGTAGTCGGCAAATATGCTTGTTTTATGTAAATGTATGTATATAATTATTATTGGAAATCAATTAACAACACAAAACAATGACAAATATTGTCCAGAAACCCTCACAGGTACTGCATTTAGTATTCAAAAATATGCTCAAATCATAACATGCAATGCCATTTTCATTCACATATCTTGAGGTCAGAGGTCAAGGGACCCCTTTGAAAATGGCCATGCCAGTTTTTCTTGGCCAAAATTTAGCGTAGGTTTGGAGCGTTCGCCTTGGCAACAAGCTACTATGATGGTAGGTATGATACTGTGGTTGGTACCAATGGATTTCTTAGGTTTTCTAGTTTCATATGATGCCAGTATCTTCACTCTAGCTTTAAAACTGAGCCCGATACAACCTAAAAATTGCAAGTTGCGTTAATGCGTTAAAAAAATGTGTGGTGTTAAAACAAATTTGCGTTAACATGTTTTAACGTGTTTGTGTAACTTTGACAGCCCTACTGGGAACGTCATTCTAAGGAGACAGGGCTGCCTCAGTGCACGAAACCCATTCAGCCATGATAGCTTGAGTATCGCTATTCGTTTTATATATGTAGGAAAAGTGTAGACTAGTGGTGAAACCGACTCACTACCACCCACTACTGTGCACTGCCCTGAGGCAGACCCAGGGAATCCTACCCCCCTTATGTAATTCCACTGGCCACCATGTAAAAAAGGGTGTGGGTCCAAATAGCAACTTTTTCCTCTGCATTTTTGTCCTTGTGGCTTGTGTAAAATATCTAAATATATAGCCGAAATAATGGGGAAACAGAGAGAAATTGAGTCATGGTGGAGGGAACTGTGACTCAAAATGCTTACTTTTCTGTCCTTCTGGCCTATACATAGAAATAAAAATATAATATATTCTCTGGTGTCAGGAGGGATTCTCCTGATTCATTCTGATGCTTCTACAAGACTGGACTTTGAGACAGTGATCTGCATCAATCCTATAAACATAGCCTGCTGTGTGGAGTGTGAGTGATTCCAAGCATCATGTGTCTAAAATGCACTCAGTGATGCAGAAGCAGGACAGCTAGCGAGGCTGAATGCAGACCACAAAATAGATAGTTAGGGAGCAGTCGAGGGATGGTCCACCAACTAAATGACAGTCAATTTACATCATCACACTAAACTCGCGGCCTCCTGTTGACTTGACAAATCAACCTGGACTTCATAACCACCACTCACGCAGGAAGAGGGAGAAAAAGAGAGAGACGGAGAGAGAGAAGAACGGCGTGCGACGTGAGGAGTGCTCCCTATACTTAGTGAACTTCTGGCGTTTTAATGGGCCTGACGTAGTTCCATGCTGCGGTCTGAGGTCTCTCCACCAGCATCTATTTTCCCCCAGAATCTAAGAGTTGGAAAAAAGCATGGAGCATTTAAGCAGGCTAAAAATGTATCTGATGGCAACCACCGTTGGCTGAAAATAGCCCTAGAAGGGTATTATTATCATTAATGAGGGATAAATTTGTCGGCTGACTTACCCCGGAGTCATGAGCACTTAAAATTATTCTGGAGTTTGCCCTTTTTTTGGCCGTTTTGGCAAAGCTGAGCTATCAAGTCTGTCTGAGGAATGGATGGTCTCCTGCTGATTTATACTCATAAAGTCAGCTTCCCCTGTAGCGCACAAGAGATCTTGCTGAGTAAAAAATCAACAGTTGCTCCTTTTAGGTTTAGCTGACACAGAATGAGGGTCTCAGTGTGTTGCTTTAATGACCGTGTGGACTGTGTTGCATGTTTTAGCCTGTTAACTTCAAATCACCTATGCTCTACATTTCTGCTGACCTTCTTCCAATGCAGACAATGTGTTTCTGATCGGCTTCCAGGCTTCCAGGCTGCCATTGTTTTCAGTTCATACCAGCAGGCCGACACTATGAAGGACACTTTACTTGTTTGTGAAAGTTTATTTATAGTAAAAACTTCTTGAAGACTTCTTTGTTCATTTGTTCAAGGGCTGTCAATCACTTAAAAATATTTAATCACATTTAATAATTTTTTCACATTTTTTATCTGTTCAAAATGTACCTTAAAGGGAGATTTGTTATGTATTTAATACTCTTATCAACATGGGAGTGGACAAATATGTTTGCTTTATGCAAATGTATGTATATATTTATTATTGAAAATCAATTAACAACACAAAACAATGACAGATATTATCCAGAAACCCTCACAGGTACTGCATTTAGCATAAAAAAATATTCTCAAATCATAACATGGCAAACTGCAGCCCAACAGGCAACAACAGCTGTCAGTGTGTCAGTGTGCTGACTCGACTATTACTTTCCCCAAAACTGCATGTGATTATCATAAAGTAGTCATGTCTGTAAAGGGGAGACTCGTGGGTACCCATAGAACCCATTTACATTCACATATCTTGAGGTCAGAGGTCAAGGGACCCCTTTGAAAATGGCCATGCCAGTTTTTCCTCGCCAAAATTTAGCGCAAGTTTGGAACGTTATTTAACCTCCTTCGCAAAAAGCTAGTATGACATGGTCGGTACCGATGGATTCCTTGGTTTTTCTAGTTTCATATGATTTATATATATATATATATATACACACACACACACACACAGTCTAGAAATACAAGTTTTAAAAAATGTTTTTGGACGTGGCAACGGGTGTTTATGGCACACCAGGTCTACTGTACCTTTAAAGTTTTAAGTACCACTGTTGTTGTTGTCGTTGTAGTTGTTTTTGTATTTTTGTGTATGCACATGATTTGGGGACTAACAGTTAAATTGGATTAAAGAAAGATAGTGAAGCTGTGTCATCTGTGTTCATCCAACAAACCCCTCTGGACATCTGTGGCTCCCAAAACCAACACCAACGGTTTCCATGGCACTCTGACACATGGCCAACAAACACAGGGAGAAAAAATAACATCTCTTCCTTTTTTGCCTTTCTTAATTTAGAACTTTTCCAACCCACTGATCCTTCATGCTACCAAAAATGCCTTTCATGAGACAAGGGACGTGTTAGAGTACTAATCTTCGACCAAAATCAAGATGACCTTTTTTAATTCCTGACCTTTTATTCATTTATTGGTGATTCCCTCTCTTAGATGTTGTACATGTTGCACATCAAGGCAGTACCTTTGTTATCTGGTAACAGTTTTTTTAGCATATTTTAGCAAGTGAGCTTCTTGATCCTCTTCTATAATAATCTTGGCTACTTTGGCAAATATGAATTAATTGATCGTGATAAAAAAAATACACTAACACACCTTTATTCTGCGCAGGACATCCATGTTCATGTGTTCCTTAAAATGGGGCTGTGGGGTTTATAATGACGCATTAACCCCGTATGAACCAGTCGGAACGAGATAAAGGAGGTGTGACGAGAGAATACGAACAGAAAGAGAGAGAGATAAAGACAAGTATGATGAGGTATGGTGTTCCTGATGACCAGGCGGGTGGGGAGTAATGGAGTATACTCTGCAGTTCATATTCAGGGAGAGAGAGAGGCTATATGTGTGTGTGTGTGTGTGTGTGTGTGTGTGTGTGTTCGGGGGAGTTACAGTAGATGGAGGCAGTTGGGTGAGGTGTATAGAGAGAATGGGGGAGGAAGGCCGGGTAAAGTGCAGAGGAGCAAGGGAGGACAGACAGAGAGTGTGAGGGAGTAATCTTATCTTGGCTTGTGTATCACAGTGGCCTGCTATCATGCACATGGGGGGAGGTGGAGTTCTTTATCGTCAGCCAGGAATAGTCAAACTGACTCCTATACTGTTTTATATACTGTTTTATATAAGTCAATACTTTTTGTTGAAACTGGTGTTTGTATGACATGAGTTCAGATGGATACACTTCCATCAACTGTGGAGAAAATGTGACCACGCTATCAGGTAACTGTATGGAAGTCTCAATTAGAAATTAAGGCAGCAATACTTTTTTTGGCCACTTGAGGACAGCGCAATGAGCTGTAAACACGACAGTAACATATCAACACCTTATACCGTTGTTAGGGCGAAAATGTTAGCAACCAGCTTCCTATTTGCACACCCAACAGACACAAAAGCAACATAAGCATTTATTTGTTGTCATGTTTCTGGTGACCTTGCCAAATTAAGTCCAATATTCACTCTCCTTTTAGCTCAGGTTTGGCCTCCACCAACTCCTGAGAGAAATATCTGGCTCTTTAGCTGTTATATGTAAATGCTCCACTAATGTTTATTGTTTGGTGCCGGGCAGGTATAGCTACAGTGGGTTTATTAGAGCTTTTTTCACTGAAAATAGGCTGAAAACAACACTGATGAGTGTAGTGAGAGTGAACCAAAACAATGAGCTGAAAGACGCTAAAATACTCCCTATAGAGCTGAGGGGAACTGCAGAGTAGGGTGATCATTTTCTGTGGGCTTTTTACTACAAACAACTCTTTTCACATTACATGTAGTTATTTGATCCATTGTTGATATAAAAATATTAGGGCTGTCAAAGTTAACGCGATAATAGCGCGTTAACGCAAATTCGTTTTAACACCACAAATTTCTTAAACGCATTAACGCAACTCACGATTTTTAGGTTGTAGCTCAGTTTTAAAGCCAGAGTGAAAATACTGGTATCATATGAAACTAAAAAACCTCAAGAATGCATTGGTACCAACCACACTATCATACCTACCGTCATACTAGCCTGTTGCGAAGGAGGCTAAATAACGCTCTATATTTACGTTAAATTTCGGCAAGGAAAACTGGCATGGCCATTTTCAAAGGGGTCTCTTGACCTCTGACCTCCAGATATGTGAATGTAAATGGGTTCTATGGGTACCCACGAGTCTCCCCTTTATAGACATGCCCACTTTATGATAATCACATGCAGTTTGGGGCAAGTCATAGTCAAGTCAGCACACTGACACACTGACAGCTGTTGTTGCCTGTTGGGCTGCAGTTTGCCATGTTATGACTTGAGCATATTTTTTAATACTAATTGCAGTACCTGTGAGGGTTTCTGGACAATATCTATCATTGTTTTGAGTTGTTAATTGATTTCCAATAATAAATATATACATACATTTGCATAAAGCAGCATATTTACCCACTCCCGTGCGATTAATCACGATTAACTACGGACAATCATGTGATTAATCGCGATTAAATATTTGAATCGATTGACAGCCCTAAAAAATATCAATTGGTGCAGCTTTAAATAAAGAAACAACTTCATTGTAACGTCATACTGACACAAATCCTTACACTTTTGACTGCCTTGCATCAAGCAAAGTATAAAATTTCAATTTTGGTTAAACACACTGGCAGGTTTATTCCCCTAATTTTGAAACATGAAGTTTAACATTTGAAGTGAATTATGGAACATAAAGTGTTGTGCTACACAGTATAAAATTATGTAGTTATTACAATTAGTATTTTGAGGATTTTGACTGCTTCAGAAAGAATGCCTAAACAAACAGGATGTCTACATTAAAGGGAAGTTAGCCCACATTTAAATGAACACTAAAGGGAAGTCATACTTACTAACAACACCCAGTTATTGTATTTTGTTCCTCAAACCTTAGCTCACTAATATACCTGCTGGGAGCAGGCTGGCAGTATTATAGCAGATCAACCTCGGATCAATAAATCCATAAAACATATCAATAAGTAATGAGGTAATCTGTGTACGTGATATCTCTGCTGCCAGAGGAACATTCCTACTGAGGGCTGCACACACACCCTAGAAGTTTATTGACTGTAATGCAGATTTAATCACCAACTGCATGGCTTGATTTATGGCTATTACAGTAAACTTTACACCTCTCGCCTGCACGCACAGGTAGAATATATTTATAGCTTATACCTACTAGTGGTCACGGCTTTGTCACGAGCCTTCAGCACACACCTATAAATTATTTTAGACACTTCAAAAATGAGCAAACACTGTATGCTAAAGTACACAGGCACACCCGCTTACCAATAAATGCACACACGCTTGTGACTTCTGTTGAGTGGATGCAGGTCTGTCTCTTATTTTTATTCCTTTATTTCTATTTGCATCACGTCAGGCTATAATAAAACCTCTTGAGCCCTGTTTTTCATTACGGCCTCTGTGCTACAACTTCTCTATAACATACATCTTGTGGAGGAATGCGAGGAAAAACACTGGCACAGATTCCAGTAGTGGTTTACCCTCCCGGACAGGCTTTACAGTCGGGTTGGAAAAGTACCTCTATCTGTTTTGAAATGTCCTCAGCCTACAGAGCAAGAGCAGAGCAGGCAGCGGGCCAACACCCTCTGCACCTGTGTCCCCGCCCAGCACTTTTGGAGGGAAATAGTTCCAGTTGAGTTGCTGGTTGGACCAGTTTGGTTGTTAGTGCTAGTAGTAAAATCTCTTCCTCTAGTGTGCTTGTGTGTTCTCTCTCATTTTGAGTCACGAATTTCTAGTTTTTTTTATTCTACATGTGCAAAATCAAAGCTAAAAAATACTACAGTGCAGCAAGCAAGAATTTTAAAAGAAATGATTTGAACCAATGACATGTGTCTTAGTGTTGATTCCACAGTTTTTGCTTTAACTCTTCATTTCCTCAGTCGCCAGCTGCAACAAAGAGGCGAAAGTGAGCCGAACGGCACTGCTCGTGTGTGCACATGTGGTGAAGTTAAGCGCAGCCACACCCTTGTCGTAGTAAAATCACACACACATCAATATACCGCAACCCAAACAAAACCCAACTGCTGCAGCAAAAACTGCGGTGGCGAGATGACGTCTGCCACATTATCAGGCTTTAACATCTCGTCACGCTTTTAACCGAGAACACGTCGACTACTGTTACCTTTTAGTATGCTTTCTGTCACATGGTGATTTAATGTGACACAGTTTGAGTGAAGAGCGACAAGAAGAGTGACAGAGAAAACGGCTGGATGTCGAACATATTGTATATACGTGAGGAGCGTAGCCTATATGTGAGTGCCAGCACCGTCTCCATTATTAATCAGCCATATGTGGCTGCTCAGTATGGAAAATATTCTGGCGTTTGTATATTTTTTGGCAGGAAATCAAATACCTCGCGTGTCTCCCATGCGTAAAATCTACTATACACTAGATCCAAAGATTGGCATGAAATTGAAAACCTTGTGTATTCTTAATCCATTTCAATCTCATGTTGCAAGTGGTGCGTCTCATATTTTTACTTGTTGTCTCGCCTCTTATCTCTGTATTCGTCATGTGCCTGTGCAATCACCTTAAGTGACTTTTACGGCGCACCTTTTGGGAGACCTGGAGAGATCTCAAACAGCTGTCAGAGATTAAAATCTTGTCATCGTGCTTGAGCAGCTGTCAAACAGCAAAGACGAGAGGCGAGAGGAGAAGCAATGACAGAAAGAGAGATCCTCGCTTCACCCTCGAAGCTGGATACGTTCTAACCCACAGTCCCAAAAATAAATCCCTTATTTTTTTGGCTCTCTCTCCACATGAGGCTCCACTTGATCTCTTTAAGCAGGCCCTAATTAGATTAGTGGACTTTATTAGTTGCCCAAAACACAGAGGAAAGGTAGATAGACAGATATAAAGAGAGAGAACAACCATCGCTCTTTGATCTGCCTCGCCTGTGATATATGCCTCTTTGTCCCCTCCAAATGTCCTTCATCACCCAACATTCACTCACACACACACACACACACTTTTGCCCTCAGGGTTCAGTGTGGTAAGCACGCGAACCAGCGCCTGTCTTTCATTTCGCCTTTCCAAAAGCAAACGAGAGAGGTGGAGGCCAAGAGAGACAGAGAGAGAAATTACGAGACGCGCTCCCGACATTCTTTCCAATTTAATGGCCGCTGTAGTATGTCCTGTTTTGACAAGGAATGAATTTGGGCCCCGATACTCTCCACTATTTCCTTCCATTAGATGACTTACGGCACGGCGGTCGGAGCATATGAGGGGTTCACTTCCAAAAATATTAGGGTGTCAGTTCTGGGGTTGAAACACAACCTGAAGCTCATCAGTCATCTCTCGAGTTTCTGACCATCCCATGCTCATTTTGTTCAGCAATCATCAACATGTGGTAAATTAGTTTCAATGACCGCATTAAAAAAAAATATTGATTAACATGAATCTCATCACAGATTGATAAAGAATCCTGATCCACTGTTGTTTGAGTTATAAGGTCAAAAAAGGTGAAAATAAAGAAAGTCCATGTTTATTCAGTGATTGTTGGTGTAGTCCACGGCAGGTTCCATCTGTTGTTTTTCATTTTTCCTTGTTTGACCCTGGATGAATATTATTGTAAGCTCAGGATAGATGCCTTGTTTGTGTTCTCATCCGTGTTTAGCTTAGCTCAACTGAGTCCCCAAAAGTGATGAATAAAATATATATGTATTTACGGTACATAACAATCATAGAGGACACGTGTGGATTTAGTAGATAAAATCAAGATTATATTTATGGATTCATGACAACGTCTACAGCATCTATGATAAATATGTTCATAATAACAATGGATCAAATGACTATGAATAATGTGAAAGGGGTTGCTCATAGTGACGGACCCAGAGAGTGAAAACCATCCCACAGCTCTGTGGATTTTATGGTTTTGGTTCACTCTCTCGGCTCTCATAGCGTTGTTTTCAGCCACGGGAGGCATCTGTTTTCAGTTAGAAAGCTCCAAAAAACCCACTGCTCAGTACCAAACGGCAGACATACAAAGTTAGCGACTATCTGGTGAACGTAGTGGGGCATTTAGCAACTAAAGGGCCAAATATTTCCCTCAGGAACTGGAGGAGACCAAAACAGAGCTTAAAGTAGAGTGATGTGTAAGCCAGCTGCTTGCTAACACTTTTGCCACAACGACTTTGTAAGGAGATGATGTATTAATGTCCTGTGTAGTTATGTTTATATTCAGTGTTACTCACCAAAAGTCATTGAATGTGTCCTTCAGGTCTAATAAATGTCTTTAAAGCATTTCCTTCCTCATAAAACATTTGCAAAACCAATTTTTTTAAATATTTTAAATTGTTTACAACCATGTTTGTTTGCTAGCAGTCTTTTTCTTCCCATGTTGGATTGTTAGTGCCACCTGTTCATAGTACTGTAAAATGTACAAAATGACTATGAAAATGTTACACCTTTTTCCCTTCTAACACAAACCCATCAAGTAACTTAGTCCATTTTTAACAACTTAATGCATACAGACGTCTCTTTATTTCATAGAGATGTGATTAATTGTGCTTAAGTGCCGTAACGTCTCTGCACGGTCACATGGGAAAGTCCAGATTGAGTTTGCCCTTTAACAAAACATGCACAGCCCTGATAAGATCTCCACCTATCTCTCCCTCCATCTACCTTCTCTATGGCCCGCTGACTGCACTCATGATGGGAGGGAGACTAACAGTTTGACCACTGACCTTGTGCTACTCCACTACCTTTGAAGTGGACCGGTAATCTGCCCCGAGGTGGATAGTGTTTTAACAACACTGGACATTAGAGAGGGCAGTGATAAAAACCACTCCCTCCTTTTATGGATTGACCTAGATGAGAAAACGGCCTCCCTCAGGGCTAATAACATGATGTAAAGGAGGTTTAATGAGAAACCTTCCGGATGACTGACCGTCAGTTACCTAAAGGCATTTGTGGTCCCCTGCATCCTGGAATGCTCACGTTTCTTTGTGGTTTGTTTCAGATGAACTGAACTGCATTTCAAATAAACCTTCCAAAATATTACTGAAAAAAAAGTGAAAGTGCAGTTTCGAGAGAAACGTATTTCCTCCCGGATTACAGTTGTAGTTTTAAACAGGTGTTTAACGCTGGAAATTAGATCAAAACAAAATGACTTGGTTATGTTCAGGCAATGGCACGGTTAGGTTTAGTAAAACATCGTGGTTTGGCTTGTTACGTTATTTAAGTTATGGACGTAAATTAATAGAAGTAAATATTGACTTTTGGTTACACATGGAACATGATCACCGGTCTCCCGGGTGAAAGTCCTGTGTTTGTTGGACCCATCCACCCAGACCTCCTCCTTATGCAGAATATGATTAGGTAAGAAATGGTATTTGTCAAACGTCAAAAACAAACGTAATCCAGTAGAAAATACATTTCTTTCTAAACTTAATTGACAATGCAGTTTCGTTGTATGGTAATGTAATTTTTTGGAGACCAGGCTGCCAAAACATATGCTTAATAGCGCTACTAGTGGTCAAAAGGTACCTTTAAGTGATTCTTTACACCAATTGATTTTTTGGTCTACTTGAGGGCAGTGAAATAAGAAGTACTTTATAAAGGTGTTATTTCTAACATGTTACTTAGCAGACACATAGCAACATTAGCTTTCCTTTGGAGTCTTGTTCTGGCTACCTGATGAATGGAAAACCAATATTAATTTTGCTTTTAGTTCTGTTTTGGTCTCCACCAACTGCTGAGGGAAATGTCTGGCCCTTTAGCTGCTAAATGCTGTGTTCACTCGCTATTCGCTAACTTTCGCCGTGTCTCAATTTGCGCACACTAACAGCCTGTTCTCATTCCCAGGGTGTTAAATACTGAGGCTTTGTCACAGCCGTCGGTATGAAACGCACCGGGCGTTCCATTAACTGTAATGTAAACCCATCCATGGCAACAGTAATTGAAAATAGAAAGTGCGCCGGGAGTGGGGTGATGTAGTTTAAAGAGTGAAAAAACACACAACGGGCGGGCAGGAGGGGAGGTGGATGAGTCCAACAAACACAGGGCTTTCATCCAAGAGGCCGCTGTACGTTTCCTGTGCGTCACGTTCCAATCGGCTGTTCATTCGTGTTCCATGTTCACAACGTTCAGCATCATTTTCACTGTACAAACGTAGTCGTTTTAAGCTCGACCATGTAGGTCTTTCCTAAACCTAACTATAGTGGTTTTGATGCCAAGATGTCCAAATTGAGACCCGGCTTTTGTCTGTAAGGTCAGTATATCAGAGCTTGTGAACCAGCTACCTGCTGCGACTGGAAACGAGGTTGATGAGAGCGGTGAGAGTGAACCACACCGGTTAAGTTGCGGGCCATAAAACCAAAACCATGATAATTTCCTGTGGTTTTGTCACAAAAAGCAATCACTTTCACTTTACACTCATTTATTTGATTTATTGTTAATAGGAAATTATAGATAAGTGCAGCTTTAATTGTTTTTTGTTTTTGCAGAGTTTGCAGTGGTTATCCAATAATTATGCATCGGTGTGATGGCAAAATACAGGAAAACAATTAACAGAAACAGAGGGTTCAGTTAATTATATATAAACACTACAAGACAAACTAGGAATATTTGTTCTTCTAAGTATTTTTGGTACAAGTACGAACGGGGTTGAGAGTTCAGCGTGTGCTCGGTGGTGTCAGCTTGCTGTAAGCTTTCGTGAGGAGGGGCGTGGCTGCTGTGTAAATGTGTGTGTGTGTGCTGCGGTGGTGGAAATGATAGTGGTGGCCTTCTGGTTTTATCAGACCCCAGAAGAAGTGTGTAAATGTAAGATTACTGCACGAGGCAACAGAATCTCCAGAAGTGGAGCACAAGATAGGAGAGCTGACACAGATAACAAGCAAAATCAAATTCATGGTTTCCTTGCAGTGGTTTCCCTTCGCTGTAGCTCATGTGTTTGATTTAGAGGCTGTCGCTGCCAAACACACCGGTCCTCCCTCTCTTTCTCTAGTAATGGCAGGAGTTGTGTGTGAAAGCCAAGACATTCCTGCAGTTGTGTGGTAGGATTTCTCTATTTCTTTCGCTGCCTTTTCTTTCCGTCTCTGTGTCTATCCTCTCCATTTATCTCCCTTTCTCTGTCAGCCCAGTGAAAAGCTTCGGCTATCTGCTCTCTGTTAACTCTCCTTTCTTTCCTTTTTCCTTCCTTCTATCTGTTTTGTGGGCCGGAGAGAAAAACTGCCAGCGCTGTGTGTTTGTGTGTGCCCTTGGGATGTGACTCAGTGTGCAATCTAAGACAACCCCCCTATCATAATGACTGCTCATTACCTACCATGCTCTCATATAAAGATATATTTATACACCCGAGGACATAACCTCATCGCTCATCTACATAACAATTATGGCTCATTTTATAGGCCTCTTTGGAGCCATAGAGGAAGCTCAGAATTCACTCAGTTGCAGAAAATGGCCTGGGTGACAGACAGGTTGGGAAATGAACAACAGCCACCGGTCATATTCTGGTTAAATTGTTGCTGTGGCCTGTAAGTTTGTGTAATGATCTCTTAGGCAGATAGATACATAGATCAGTCAGTGGTCCTATTGTATTGTGTGTGGTTAGCTGGATAAATAGTGGAAGTGGCGGTAAATCTTTAAGATTCACCAACCACTGTGGCCTGAAGACAAAACAGCTTCTTACTATTGTCTCCAATGATGACAAACTGAGTTCAGTGACAAAGAAAATTACAAAATATATTCGTATAACCTAAATGTAGAGGTCTGATGCCTTCAACAGTCACAGTGAACCCGTACAGTAGCAAATATTTTGAGTTTAGATAGATTAGATAGACTCTATAGATTCAGCGCCAAAAAGAATATTAGACACAAATGATGCAAGTTAACAGTTAACACCCCTTGGCGTTAAAAAACTCAAGTTTTCGCAATAAAAAAACACAAATACAGCAATTTAGCATGTGAAATAACTAAAACTCTAAGTTTGGCAGAAAACCAACTATAACTACCTAAGGGGCCATTCACATGTTGCGTCTAAAAATGGAAAACGCAAGCCGTGCAGCTTTCATCTTTTTATCCAAGGTGCTTAGGAGGTTATTAATTAGGCAGTAAGCCTCAATGATTAAACTAAACAAAGTCAAAACAAAGATAAATTGGTTTCCAGCACCGTCGACCCCTCACAGTAGCTAGTTTTACTGCTCAATTTGTCTCATCTATGGCTGACCTTTCAACAGGATGTTGTGACGTTCTTGGACGGAAAGGGTGAAGCAAGTAAAATAGTCCATAGGACAGATCATAAAGCTCCGGGTAGTCTTGTACTAAAATTATTAACTTCTTCTCCATATATTTAACGTAGACTGATATTAGCAGAAGAAAGAAAAGATATCTGACGGCTGTGATTGGTTGTTCCTTGTCACTATGCAGCTAGGCACTAGGCGCTTGCGCGCTGTCCCGACTCGCGGTGTCGTCGCGGAAGATTAACGTCCAACCTTTGGTTCCACTTAACACTGTTAGCTCTGTCAACACTGTTGCCGTTGTTTGCGCAATGTTGGTGCTGTTAGCACAGTTAGCTGCTAGCCACATATACATCCGTCTCCATGTTGAGAGCCGTGCGGAGGCAATCCCTCAATGATAGACATGCTCTGAATTTTGAATTTGGCACCTTTAACGAGCTAGGACGATAACTCACCTGATATCAAGAGATTTATTTCCCAAGACTTCACTGTAGTGGAAATGAGCTCCTCATCCATTATTGATTGGTCAACAAAACTCCTGAAATGCAGGAATTAGACCACAGTGAGTTTGTTACTTTGGATGTTTGTGGCTCTGGCTCCCAGTAGATTTGGTTTGTCTTGGTTTTTCGGGTGTTGCCATGTTTGCAGATGATGCACTATACTTTGTTTTCTGCCATAGAGCGCCACTGTTACCCAAAAACAATTAAAAATGCATCAATGAGCCACACTGTTACACTGGCATCTGACATGTTCTTTTATTATCATGAACATGTAGAGCCCTTCTCACATACACTGTCCTGCTGTTGGAAATACTAATGAAAATAGTCCCCAACAAATGCACTATTTTGTCTTTTATGAGTAATGTTTGCTAAAATCTACAGTGTACTAGTGCATTCAACTTTTATTTATAAAGAAAGTAAATATTTGGGACCCGTTGTAAAAATGTATGTCTTCAGTAGGAGTGAGTGGGCTTGGAGCTGTGAACCACAGACAGGATAGGCAAGTCAGAGAGGAGGGATCAACAAGGCAGACTTTGTTGGTTTTGGTCTGTTGGGATTTGTTGACAATACAAAAATAAAGAATATTGTCAGACGTATCCTTTAAGCAAGGAAAACTTGTCTGTAATCATTGTGCCCACAAAACATGACGTGAGTGACAGCTGTAATATGACCGGGTTGCTTATAGTAGCCAAGTAAGCCTTCCTCTAGACAAAAAAAACAACAGGCTCTCTGTGCCAACCTTGGACACACTGAATACAGATAAGAGAGGCAGTTCTTCTGAACAGTGAAGAGAGCAAATATCATTTAAAGGACTATAATACAACATCAGTGTGAGCTGGAACACGTTGCTTTTATCTTGAACAGTATAAACACAGCTCGGGTTACGATTACAAAAATACATAATGCAAGTTTGCACACATCACTTAGGCTACAATCCAAATCCATTTCAAATGGAAAAGACAGCTTCAAGTGTTTGCTACTACTTGAGACCGGACTATCATGGTTAAATAATGCAAGCCAAACTGCTCGGTTGAAACACTTTTAGTGAAACGTTTATTCAAGACGGAGCGTGACACAAATTTGGAAAATTTACCGTAAGACTTCAAATTTAACTAAAAAAAATCACTGAAAGTAGCACTCCTTTCTCATACTGAAGATGTAAGTAATATAACAATAATATAATAATAATTTATAGCAAATTTCACTTAGTTAGATAAGATTGTTTTGTTGCAACTGGTAAGTACATAAGCTGGCTTCTGCAGGATGCTGTTTACACTTTGGCAGAAGGTGTGATAAATTGCATGATAAGTCGACATTGCACAGATATGATATTATGATGCAGAGAAGCATATATGAAGAGCATATGGAGAGTTTCACTCAAAACTGTGACTAAAATTATTTTGGAATTATAAAAGAATAAAATCACATACAAAACAAAAATGATTCTTACAATACAAAGCCTGACTTTAGTTTATGAAAAGGCGAATTTTAGCAGAGAAACAGTTTGCTGCCATCTATACCTGAACTTTGAACTTGCCAAAAAATAACACATAATTGGATTTTCTATCCATCTGTCAGTTGATTGTGCACAGTAGACTGCCCTTTGTGCCAGTGCACTTGACGCAAACCCAAAGTACATTTGCTTGCGTGTGATCCCGGAGCTTAATTACGGTTAATGATCAACCGATACGGCCACATTACAGCTTATCACAGCCTAAATGCATCATCATCAATCATAAAAACGGGGGGAGGCATGCTTTTGGATCAGGCCCAAATGCACACAGGTGTGTGTTGTTGATTTCACTGTGGACAGATGGTTAATGTCCAGAGGGCAGATAGGGTGGCTGTGTCGATGCTGACCATGCTGATTTACAGGGGAGCTGTGATAGTGATATAATATCATTCAATTCTTTCTGAAAACATCTGTTTTTTAAAGCTTTTTTTCTTCAAGGAACCTGCAAAATCCAACATGTCTTTATGAAGTTACATAGGTGAGTCTTTAATGGTTAAAAGATTTGAAACGAGGGAAATATGTTTGTTTATTTGTGAGAAAATGAACTCGGTTCAGTGGTTTTCCTTTAAGCAGTGATGTACTGGATGTGACATTTGGCTTGTGGTTTAGCAGGAGACAGACTTGTTGTTTTCTGTTAGAACTCGCTGTTTCCTCCCCTCTCTCTCTCTCTCTCTCTCTCTCTCTCTCTCTCTCTCTCTCTCTCTCTCTCCCTCACACACACACACACACACACACACGCACACACAAGCGCTTCAGTGCAAAGCGTGGGTGCAGGTTTATCTGATCGATGCCAAAATTCGTCGGATGTCCCCTTTGGTGTTGCGCGGTTCAAAATGTTAGTCTCTAACTACAAACCAGATAAAAGAGCTGCTTCAAGAGTGAAAGTGTGTGGGAAGTAGTAGCTTTAGGCCATGTGTGTGTGCGTGTGTGTGTGTATGTGTGTGTGAAAGTGCATGGGGCTGGTAAATGTGTAGGCCTTCAGTGACCCTGATACCGCAGAAATAAAAAAAAGACAGAGCGTGCAGACGTCTGTCTTCATTCTGTCTCTGTGTATTACTCTCACACCCCCAGAAAAACTTCATATCTGTCCATCTCTCACACTGCAGCAGCTCCTACTTTACTAAGGAATGATAAGCTAATAACCTGCATATATTGCAGGGTTGCCAAGGTTGTGCTTAACTTAAATGTTGCCAAGTTGAATTTCTGCAACAGCCAGACTTGCTCGCTCAGTATCAGATAAAGTTTTAGAAAAACACACCTGGGACTCCCACATCCCGCCTCCTGCTGCGGTCACTTATACTTCAAGAGAATAGCCTACAATACCTTATTTTCAATTTAGCAAACCAGTCACAGTGACTAATGCTCGTCATCTCTCGCAGCAAAAACTGCTGACACAAATCAGCAGCAGCATGGAGCTGAAGCTGCAGATGTGGGGTTTTAACATCTGTAAATCATCTCTCCGGGTAAACTGAGACAGCCAGGATAAATGTGGGCAGTGGAAGTGAACGGGATGCACTTCCCTCTCGCTGAACTGGACTCCCAACTGTGGTTGTGGTTGTACTGGGCAGCTCCCAGGCCTGAGTGTGGGTTGTGTTTGTGCATGTGTAGCTTCTCCTCCAAACTGAAAGTTGCTCGGTTTTACTGTTCCAAGGGAGTAACAAAGATTTCCAAAGAAAAAAGAGGCCAAAAGCTCATCATTAACATATTGTTTTGTTGAGATATGATCTGGTTTCTAAAGATAAATCCGCCCTACCGTCGTGT
Organism: Sebastes umbrosus; assembly: GCF_015220745.1. Classification (NCBI taxonomy): domain Eukaryota; kingdom Metazoa; phylum Chordata; class Actinopteri; order Perciformes; family Sebastidae; genus Sebastes; species Sebastes umbrosus. Next base: position 19,834,518 of record NC_051291.1, read on the forward strand.
TTACAGTGTATTTTATCTACTGTGGATAAGTGGTCAAAGATGACGTTAAAGTTTGCACTTATCCGGTAAAACATCTCACCGACTACTGGATGGATTGACACAAAAATGGGACTTTCTTCTAGCTCGACCATGAGGTTCACATTAGTGGTTTTAAATGAAAATGCCTCGACAGCTATTGGATGGATTGCCACAAAATTTAGCACACACGTTCATGTCCTCCTCGGGATTTAATTTATCATAACTTTGGTGATCCCTGACTTTCCATCTAGCACCATCATCAAGTTTTCAATTTGTCCAATATTTTGGTTTATGACCAAATATCTGCCTCAGATGTACTTTTGCTAATTAGCTATTGTTAGCATGCTAACACACTAAACTAAGATGGCGAACGTGGTTAACATTACACCTGTGAAACATCAGCATGTTAGGATAGTCACTGTGAGCAGGTTAGCATGCTAACATAAGCTCTGTGGCCGAGTACAGCCTCATAGAGCTGATAGCATGGCTGTAGCCTTGAAATGGTCAGATGATATAACAAACGATAGGAGTGTCACAATAAAGACAAAAGTTATGAAGTTCCCCAGATAGAAATAGGATACAGAGAATTAAAAAACAACTTTCCTAAGAGTTCATAGCTTCTCCCTCTGGGGTGTCAGGAGATTTGTTGGTCATCTAGGGTCATGCATTTTTTATCCACAGTCAAAACACACATGCTGGTGTCAACTGTAGGGCAACGTGCCCTGCCCTGGAAGAGGTCAACTCTCTCGGGTAAGCAAATGACTTGCCAGTTGTTCAGATTCAGAACATCCCCCGCCCTGAAGCCTTTCGCTTATCCTGCCCTTGCGTCAAAACCTCAATGTGTTTGTGTGTATAGTTTCTAAACAAAGGGAAACAAAGTGTACGAGGGGAAGTCGTGTCCCTGGTGAGCCACGGCACCTCTCCAAGCCTCTTTTTGCTCATTCACGCTTTCTCAGTCACATGAGCCTTGACATTCAGCACAGACGTGCTAATATCCAGCCTCTTACACCACCTCGGCAGGAGCTGTGATGATGACAGTCACATGCTAAACGTCTCTCTTCATACACTGCTAGACACAGGACACCTCAGTAATTATGAAACCGGTCCTATCTGGAGGTTTCATCCCATCGACAACAGTACGTGTGTTCCAGGAAAACGGAAGGGGGGAAAAGGTTACACACAAGGCCGTGGTTATGGTTATGGTCTGCTAAGCATGTGCGTTCAGAGGAAGTTCTTCATGGGAGGCTTAACTCGGGGCTGAATGACCCATGGTCACTGAAAATGACCTTGGACAAGATGCTCAAACCTTTAAATGCAATAGTTTGATCCTGTAGTACAAATGAAGTACAGTACAGTACGTCTTGGAGATAGATAATCAATCATAGTGAACATTTAGTAGCTTTACTCTTTGGTCAAAGTTATATTTCTGAGAGGCAACAGTTGCAATTAGCAATGCACAGAGATCTTTTCTTGTTCACAATGCTGTAAGATCCTACACCAGAGATTCTGAGGCTCTCTATGGATCTGTGCTAACTTTGGTGATCCCGTAACTTTCCATATACGTAAAGCCATCATGAGGTTTGGTACTTTGGTTTATAACTAAATACCTGCAAAACCAATGAACATTTACATCAGCCTTAGCTGCACTTGTGTTACGTTTAGTGCTAATAAGCAAATGTTAGCATGCTAACACGCTAAATTAAGATGATAAACATTATACCCGCTAAACATCAGCATGTTAGCATTGTGATTCTGAACATGTTAGCATGTTGACATTAGCATTTAGTTCAAAGCACCACTGTACCTCAATACAACCTCACGTGAGCAGGCGTCAACGTCCGGGTCTGAAAACTGAAGCCAATGCCTTAAACTTGCATTCTTTCTAACACCCAGCAGGGGGCGACTCCTAAGGTTGCAAAAAGAAGTCTGATTGTATAGAAGTCTATGAGAAAATGAGGCTACTTCTCACTTGATTTATTGGCTCAATAAATCATTGAAAACATGAGTTTATGGTCTCAATCGCTAGTTTCAAGTCTTCTTCAATACAGCATGATGTTCATTTAGTAAATTATGGTCCCATTTAGAGTCAAATAGACCATAAAGCAGGGGATGCTTTAGGGCGTGGCTACCTTGTGATTGACAGGTCGCTACCACGGCGTTGTCCGGTCTGGGCGTTGTCCGGTCTGGGTGTTGTCCGTGTTTTCGTCCTAGATCTTTAACCCTTTCACATTTTGCTTTCAGTTCATGAAAGTTAAATATTACATTTTGGTCACCTAAAAATGTCTTATTCAGCGTTCAGTTGTACTTAGCTCCACCCTCTTGTTTCACTTCTGGTTGCAAAAACCAAGATGACGACAGCCAAAAACGGCTGAACTCAAGGCTTCAAAACCATAGTCCAAAAACCAATGGGTGACGTCACGGTGACTAAGTCCACTTCTTATATACAGTCAATGCATGTGAGAAATTACTAAATTCAAACGAGTCCTTTCACATGTACGCACATTGTTTCTCCTGTGGGTTTTATTTTATGACAACATATTTATGACTTAGATGTTGTTCAGCAGTCAACTGTCAAGTCTGGGAGGTCGGAAAGTTGTTGAATACACCAAGGAAAGGTTTCAAACTTAGTCCCTTCTAACGTGCATTATAATTATAAGATAAAATTTGGGCCCTTTTGTAGTCCCTGTTGCAATGTTTGTTAATGCAGTAGCTGACAGGAAGTAAACTTGGACCAAAGCTGTTGCCCTAGCAAAAGAATGGCAGTGAAAAGGTCTATACTGATTTGAAACTACAGACTGTGGACTTGTACAATGGTTGGTAGTAATATGAAACATGAGTGGGTCAAAAAACACAAAAAAGCACAAGTATTTGAAGTGTTAAAACTGCTCTGAGATGACTCAACTATGAGATGACTCAACTATGAAATGACGAAATGACAAAAAACGTAAAAAAACAAAACATACCACATTTGTCACCCGATTAGTGAGCCTCCCCTCACCCTCTTTAAGAAGAAAACAATCTGCCTGCAGCCTTCCTGTAGGGATTTAGCCTTCAACATTCGCCCCCTCAGAGTGCCGTGACCCAACCTCACCCAATCACAGCACCAATCACACACATTAGAGGAGTTTGCTTTGCCCTCACCCTGACCTGTGAGTGCTGATACTTCCTGTAGCCACACGTCTGTCCTCAGGTCAAACATTACTCACCGCCAAAAAACCTCAGCTTATAGGGTCAACTGTTCAGAGATCATCCAAGGCCAGATCTCATTTCAGAGCTGTTTACTTTTTCGCAAGTTGCAAACACTCTGGTTAATATGTCGTTGAGGTGAGACCCTGACAGATACATTACACAGTATCCATCCACACATTTATCTTGGCAGCATTTAATAGCCTGTCAAATACAACTATTTTCTTATCAAAGCCAAAGAATAAGCAGCAAGTATGGAGGTCAGTGAATCACAATTATTACAAATACATGCTCATGCATGAAATGTTTGGGAGTAATGTTGTGGCTGTCTAGCTGGCTGTCTGAGGCTCGTGTGCCATCTCCCAGCTGCCTGAAACCTTGATGTATACGGGTGAAAGACGCGGCCCCGGGTTATTAGCGAGAGCACGAGTCACCGCAGCAGCTGATTGTTGCCTTATTTCAACAGAGTTGTTCTTCCTCCCTCCTCTCAGACACACATGTTATCGAACCCTCAGGGCCAGATGAAAGAAATCAAAGGCATGTGATCCTCAAAGGGGATGGAAGAGGGGCTGCGATGGTGCGTTCATGTGTGTGTGTAAGTCTTAAAACTCAGGAGTGCATTCAGTCGGCCCGTGAGGTCATAAAACTGTTTGTTATCATGACATTATCACAGTGGATTCATCATTCGTCAGATTTTCTTCTATTTCTGACAACTCCTCAAGGAGTGTTTGCTGCTGTACTAACCCACACTTGCTGTTACCACCATGGACCACAGGTGTCGCCAAATCAACCAAAACTAAAAATTTCAGCATGACATTTAATTTCAAGTTTTGTGCTAAAGGCAAGGCAAAGGCAGAAGTTCTTTGTTTCTATCCACTTTATCAAAGAGCATTTGTTATGCATTAGTAGACAACATAGCATGCCTGCACTGTGTTGGTGACCCCTGCTGCAAGGCAAACTAAACACTGCAGTGCTGTAGCAGCAGGCCAGCCAGCGTCTGAGGCCACACAGCCTGGCCGCATGAGTCACACGGTCCCGAGCAAAACCCAAATGTGTAAAAACTTCACGTTGGCAGATTAGTTTGTTTACATCCTGCGCTGGACGTGATTTGGCCAGGCCGCGGCGAGACACGGCCAAAAAGCCCGTCTTTCTCTTTCCTCCCTTTAACTCGATCCTTCACTGCCTCTTTCCTTCTTTTTCCTTTCTCCCCTCTCTAACTATCTCCACTTCATCTCTCCCTCTCTCACCGCTGCCAAGCGCACGTGACCGTGAGGCAGGGTGAAGCGGAAAAATAAAGCAGCCCTGCCCCTTGTATAAAAAATTAAATGAAGTAAAAAAAAAAAAAATCAGACAAATTAATTACAACACCAAACAGATGGGGAAGTTGTATTTCCAGAATAAAACAAGACATTCGTAAAAAAACGAAAAAAAAAAAACTTTCCACCTCCAACAGAGTTTGCCAAGTTATGAGCTCATACTTTGTAGGCCCTCTGCTGAATATCTATACATAGCGTCAGCATCAAGATGTCAGTCTTTTATGACCCATTTCTCCTCTCGTTATCTGCAGCAACATTTAGACACCTGCTAATTTAACGCTGGAAGTATGGAAGTGTTTTTCCTGACTTGGAAACAAACTCGGGACGGCTCGCCGTGAACCGGCGTGTACCGGGACTGATATACTTCCTGAAACGTAGAAGGGAAAGTCAACATGTGGCCACAGCTTTGTGTGTATGTGTGGGTGTCTTTTTTTACACCGAGCTAGAGTAGAATGATGAACAGGGTCAGTCTGGGGTAACACACACACGCACACACACACTCTGTCGGCGGTGGTTTTGAGGTCATGTCTGGCACCGCTCTCTCAAAGCGGTGATGTCATATTTGCATCATGGCATAGCCTACTGTAAAAGAGCTACTGCCTCTCTTCCTGCACCACCTTGAGGTCAAAGGTGAAAAACTTGTTCTCCTTCTCTAAATCAAGAGCTGTATTCTACTAATGTTTGCTGAAAACCTCACATCCTCCCAGACAGTCAGTGTTTTAGATCAACGCTCATGTATCAGAAATTTCCAAAGTGGGAGCTAACGGGGTGCAACAAGCAGGTTCGCGGTGGGCTGACAGCGCCAAACAAAGCAAATGATGTCACTTTTTAAAATGCTCTGCTCATCCACACAGATGATTTCCCTAATCAGGGAGATGTCAATCATGTCTGTACATGCCCACAGAGTCCTGAGAGGAGGGCTTATCAGGCAAACTAAGTGAAAACACCTGTGTGGGTGAACTAAGGCTGTGTAAGCTGTTTAAATACTATCTTAAGGATTAATACAGACATTTCACACATAGTAAGAGGTTATCATTTCCCCCAACTTCTAATGAATACATTTGTTCTTCCATCTTTTCACCCATTAACCTTAAAGAATATCTGCTGAGCTCTGATTCTGCCGTTCAGTTTAACCGGGACTGTTTGTTTGCCTTCACCAATCAGCACAGCGTAATTGTAACCACCTGAATGTTCCGAGCCTCATCAGGCCCAAACAGCCAGCTGGACCTCATGGTCACATTGTGTTTTGCTGCGGTACAGGATTCAGAAAGATAGTTTATCACAAACATACGTTGGCGCTACCAAGTTGCATCTTTCTGGCCACTCAGCTGTTTTGACTTTGTGAAACTGATTTCGCTTCATGTATTGTTTTCATTATAATGTAGCTGGAAACCTGAGAATATTAAAGAGGAAATTGGTATTTCAATGACCAGAACTTAATGTCACTTGCAACAAACATCATCTAAATGTCAGTTAAACATAGAAGACTTTTCCTATACGTGAAAAGCTTTATTTATCTTGACAAGAGGTCATAATTTGTTCATTTCATGTACTCTACATGCCATTTTCTATGTATGATTCCTCAAAGTCAAAGTCAAATACTTGACTTCTCACCCAGGAGACTGCTGTTTGTGTCCTGAGTGACACCAAAAGTCTACGTTCGCTTATTTTAATTTACGTCCGTAGTTTAAATAACAACAAACATGGTCACTGTTGTCAAACAAAGACGATTTTCTGAGCTTTCACAATAAATAAAAGCATCAACCAATCAAGTTGTGCGGAATGGGTTGAGTAGTGCCTATATTTATGAAACAACAACACAAAAGCTCCATAGTTTGGTAATTATTTAGCATTTTTGTGATGTGTATTTGTGTGTAAAGGCCTTAAGTCTATGGGGAAGTCTTGTGGGGCCCAATGGCATCATGTGACAGACCCAGAAGTTGTAATTCCTTAGTTGATATGGGCACGAATTATCTAAATTTGGTTGCATTTTGAATTCAGGAATTATGTTTATGCCTAATAGGCTATGCCTTTAAATGCAGGGAAAACAACGAGGCATAGGAATAATTCTCTGCTCATCCATAAATGTTATTTAACACAGTTGGAGAATGATGGATTAGTGGTGAAAAATTGTTTAGCCAAAAATGCAAAAACTATGTTTTGTGGAAATGGGCATGTGGTCTATACTGGTAGATACTTCTTTAACCAAGGTTTCCTTGAAAAAAGAATTGTGCTTCTACTTTTCCCAGATCAGTTCTGATCATAGACTGTATATAAGAAGATGATGTAGTCACCGTGACATCACCCATTGCCGTTTTGAAGCCTTGAGTTTGGCATTTTGTTTTTTTGCAACCAGAAGTGACACAAGAGGGTGTAGCGAAGTACAACCGAACGCTGAATAACATGTTTTCAGGTGACCAAAAAGGATATGATTAACTTTCCTGAACGGAAAACACACTGTGAATGGGTAAAAGTTCTACGACGAAAACAGACAACACCCAGACCGGACAACGCCTTGGTAGAAATCAGTCAATCACAAGGTAGCCACGCCCTAAAGCATACCCTGCTTTATGGTCTATTTCACTTTAAATGTGATCATAACTTACTAAATGAACATCATGCCGTATTGAAGAAGACTTGAAACTAGCTATTGAGACCATAAACTCATGTTTACAATGTTTATTGAGGTCACAGGCTTCCATACAAACAGATTATTTTTGCAACCAGAGGAGTCGCCCCCTGCTGGCTGTTAGAAACAATGCAAGTTTAAGGCACTTCAGCATTGACCTCACTTCTCAGGCCTCAGAGTTGCCACTAGTTATGATGCAAAGTACTTTATAAAATGCTATATGGCGGCGCTATTGCATCCAGATCAGCAAAAAAATAATAATGATGACTTGTTTCCACAAGTCTGAAGACTGAAATCTATTAAGCAGTACACAAAACAAATACACAGGACCAAGTTCAGACACACACAAACAAACAGGTATGAAGTGGAAGTGATAAGATACTAAACTTATGGATTTTCTTTGTGACCACACATATTTGCACTACTTTTCAAGATAGCATTACGTTAACGTTGATACATTTTAACATGATGCAGTCACTTGACATGTCTTGTGTTCAACAGTAACAAATGTGTTGTCAAAAAACGGGAGAACACCGATGTGTTTAAAGTGTTGCAATCCTCTGTAAAAGTTTAGAAAAAGGCCATGAGCTCACTCATAATTACTGCAGACGCAGTCACAGCCAGCATGAGATATTATAGGAATAGCTCTCTCTCTCGCTCACTCACTCTGTATTTGACTCCTACACACTGGTATCAACAGGAAAGAGGCAGCCAATGAAACTAATTGGGTGGTGTGTGTTTTATGAAAAGAACAGCCTGTACTGTCCCGGGCTCCCTCCCACAGCTCTCTGACTGGCTGCCTCCTAAGTGGTCTGCTTTTCTTCTCTCTGCTGTGATTGGATCCAGGGAAAGTCAATAACTAGAAACTTTTTTTCTCCCTCTTTTCCTCAGGACATACCCTTGTTGTTTTCAACTTTGGAGGCAGAGCTGGGCTGAGACGATCCAGCACAGCCACACAGGCTGCACTCTGGAGCCGTGTCTGCACGCAAGATGTACACGGTGTGCTGGATTTTAGTGCAACCATACACTTTTTATCAGTTTATTCTACCAATTATTGCAGGTACAGCAGTAGGAAGTTCCTATTGGCACATTATGAGACTGTTGGAATGCTTTGGTAGTCATGTTCCTACAGAAATAAGCTCTCTGCTGAATTATTTTTATATTAAAATGTTGGTTAAATAGTAAAATTTCCTTATAAAGCATGACAGACGTGAAGTTTCTTAATTAAGTTATTTATTAGCGGATAAGTGAAGGTATGATCTTATCACTGCTGTCATTCCTCAGACTGAAGAACTCATTAAACCGCTTTAATAACGTGGTTGTATCTTTGTGTAAGACGTAATAATCACTATGATCAGTCTGTCTGTTTACATGGGCGGATCACTTTAAACCCAGAGTGTATTTGTTAAGGGTGGAGCGGTTGTGTGCTTTGCAATCAGAAATAGTGAGCACATGCATGTACAGTATTACACCAGCGTTGCTTTTTAATCAATCAACTTGTAGATTGAAGAAGAAGAAGAGGGAAAAAAAATACAAAACACACAGGATATAAAATCGATTATTAGGCTCAGTTTTGCAACAGTTTATTTTTATCTTATAAACAATAATGAAAATATATATTTACAAAAATGTCGCTTTGGGAAGCTATACATACACGCACAACAAAAAAAAGCTCAACATAAATAAGTTAGTATAATTTTTTCAGTGTTTTTAAAAAAAAAAAAAAAAAGGGAAAAAAGGCACACAGGTACACTTCAAAGTTTTACACCAAATGAGGCAGTGTCACTTTGTTTTTCTGCCCTCAAAATAAATGAGAAAATTAACAATAGTGCAATTACATGTTCCACATGAATTCCACACCACAAAGACAAATCTTTGATTCACATATTTGCATAATAAGTAGCCCAGTGGTTTTAACATATTTTATATATTTGTTAACCCTGGACTACACCACTTATTAAAAAGGGGCGGATTATGTGACCTAAAAGCCACTAAAATATGAACTCACCTAATTTAAAAAATAAAAGCTAATTCTTAGGATTATTAGCAAATACTGTTAAAATTTGGTTGGATATTGCTCAGCAGTTTAGCCACCCTCCCACCCCTCCCCCTCACCCCCAGAACAAAAGGCACAAACTTTGGCAAAAAAAAAAAAATTCAATTCTAAAATAAAAAATGGGGGGTAATAAGGAGACCATATTTGCATGTAAACTTTGTCTGTCATGGCTGTTCCCAGTTCGATGGACCCTCAACTTACAGTGTGGCCATCTGGGCCTTCAAAAACAAGATATAATATAACACTGGGACAAATAAAGCCATAGAAAAAGTGAAGATATTTTTGTTTCCACACAACCCTGACTTTTGAAAATCTGCATTTTTAACTTACATCAATTACCTGAATAAGGATACAATATGACCACTTAAACAAAATAATATTTCTCTGTTGGAAATTGCACTGCAACTTCCCGAGTCAAATTCACACACATTTATTCAAAAAACATTTAACAAAAAAAAAAAAGGTATGAAAAGCATAATATGCTTTTTTATGTGCTACATCTGAAACATAGGTAGTAGATAAAAAAAAAATGAGCAAAAATCCATTTGCACACTGCTACATTGTCTGCTGCTTCTGAGGCAATTTATATAAAATGAGTGCCAAAATTTGATAGTGTACATATTCAGTGCTTGTGCAGCCTTCTCCTCCTCCCTTATTTTTTTAGGAAAAGGCTGCTTCTATATTTTCTCTCCCATCTGTCAGATGATGAGAAAAGGCTACAGTATTCCACCAGCGACAGGTCTCCCCGCTCTGTGGGACAGAAAAAAGAGGAAACAGGCTGTTGAATGGTGCAATTGAAAAAGCAGTTGCTCATGCTTGATATCCCTCATGCAGACACACACACACACACACGCAGAGAGGGTGAACAGTCATAGCACGAAGAGGTTGTGGAAGATACAAGAAAAAAAGAAGCAAGTTTTGAAGGGCTGATGACGTGTGAGTGCTGTGCAGGACACAAATGTTTACAACTGATGCTGATGATAAACAAGTACACAGGAGTCCATAATAACAGCCCGTTGTTAGTATTTAACACTTCTATATTATGACCCATTCAGATTATTTAATAACAGTGAGAATAGTGAAATAATGATTTCTAACCTGGCACTGTTTTTCACTGGACCTCGGCGCTGTTCTCTGGCCTGCTGGGTCTTCCTGCACCGGCCGACTGGTCTTCATCATCATCATCTTCGTCGGTATGCGACCTTTTACTCTGACACTCGCTGGAGCAGGAATCTGGCACACACAAAAACACAAAATGTTACAAAAAAAAAAAAAGTGTGCAGAGCTGCACGTCTCCTTTAACCCGTTTAACCAGACACCTGACATCCTCACCAGCCTGGACACATTTTACCTTAGATGTTATAACAAAAAAGAAATGTGCAAACTAGAATTAATACGCGCCAGTTTGGTGCCATAAACAAACGTGCATTACAGTGTCGCAGTCGTTAATAACAAGATATTAAATTACTTTTAATAAAAGAAAGTCTGCGACACAAACTGTTGCTTTACGCCACTGCGGTGCGAAACTAAAAATGCGGAGCAGCTTTAGTGCGTAAAGGTGAATTACCTGGCGGTCCTGGTCGTCTTTTCCTCGACGCGTCGTTGCCCGGTTGCTCCGCCGGCCGTGCGCTGCTCTCCCCGGCATCCTGCCTGTTGCTCGGCGGCCTCACGTAAAACTCCGGTGCGTCGCTGTCCTCCTCCCATTCGTAGTTGCGCGCAGCGAGCGGTCTCTCCTCGACGGGATCGAAGTTGTACGTCTCCGTGAAGCGCTCCACGTCTTCCTGTATCGACGCCGTCACATACCTCCGGATCTCCTCCGAGTCCGGTCGGCCGAATAGGTTTCTGCGGACCGTAGGTCTGACGTGGTCCGGCTGCCGCGCGTCCACCCCCCTCTCCAATGTCGGGCTCGCATTAGAAAGGCGAACATCTGACATTTTGTTGCATATATGACAAGTGAGGAAAAAAATACAACGACCTCTCTTCAAACTTCTTCTCTTTCCAAGTCGTAATCCTTTAAAATGCAAAGTCACGACGGGGATGATGCGTGCATACTCCGCGCGTATCATCCAAAACGCGTAGACGCGCAAGAAAAAGAAAAAAAAAAACTGGAATAAAAAGCGTCTCCAAAAAGGACGCAGGGGCGTTTAAAAGAGAGAGAGCCACTCCTGTCAAGTCCGTAGTAAGGGCTGATGAAAACAACAAGTCAAGTCATAACAGCCAACATGGCGTTAGAGGGAGCTGTGAGTGAAGAAGAAAAGTTGACATCAAGGACTATTTAAACAGAGGAGGCGATTCATTGGTCTGCGCGCTGGGACCGCCCATTGAGCTCTCTTAAAGTCGAACAGGGGCAACAACAACACAGGGCTGGAGTGGATTAACTCTACACATGAATATGGCCCAATTAATCCGTTTGATTACTTAAATACATAAAGAACAAAAGGAACTTTGGTTATAAAAGGAGTGTGTGATTATGTTTTTATCTTTCCATTAGTACTTGATTTATCGCAGCATTTACACTTTAAAGGGACTATTTGTAACTTTCAGAAATGCTTGTTAACAGCGACACCTGTGGCCGATAAGTCAACGAAAGTCAGTGTCCTGTTTGCTCGCGCTTGTTCGCTCTAAATAGACATGAAGGAGCATCGCTCAAAACAGTGAGGCGACACACGTCACCTAAAAGCACAATATCACTCTATATTTCACCTGTTTGGTAGTAATGTTAGCTGACCAGACGAAGGTCTCTCCATGAATCAATGCTGATCCTAGTGTTGGCTTTTCCTGCTTCAGCCTCCGGGGCTGAAGCAGGAAAAGCGGGTCGGTGCCGGGGCTGAAGCAGGAAGAGAAACGTTATTGCCTCCCGACTGTGCCCGCAGGGAGACACCGGCATCCGGTTATCGTCTCCGACCGGGTGCCGGTGTCTCCCTGCGGGCGCAGTCGGGAGGCAATTCATTTTCTCTTCCTGCTTCAGCCCTGGTGCTCCCATGCGAGCGCATTTATACACTTAAAAAGTTACAAACAGTCCCTTTAACTGAACACCTACAGGTCAAAGATATCATCTGATCTCATTCATTAGAACCTGTGTGTTCATGAAGATGTCCTGAATAAAAAGTGATAAGAAAACAACACTAGAAAGAGATGTACCTCACTGCAGGAGCACTAACGTCGAGGTCTTGCTCCAGGCCGGTAACACTATCACAGGAATCAATCATCAAATGATTGTACGGGTGCCGACAGATAACACTACTTGATCTGATTTGGTGTCACATAAATGGTTTAGGCACACTTGATTCAATCAGGGTGAATCCATTCAGTTGCAACTTCAAGGCTATTGAGGGACAATGAGACACTAAAATGAGGTTTTTACGCAGGGAAAAAAACACGAAAATCAAAGCCACAAATCTTGCCTCCTGGCCTCCGATGACATCAGCTCTGGGGGCAGAAAGCCTTCCGTCATCGTTGGCACAGTGCCTATCGCTGTCAGACTTTGCCACTGGTGCTGCGGAGGTGGTTTATGTGCTTCACTGCTTGTAATTGCTTATGTGTGCTTGGAATTTAAACACCAGGGAAACGGAGAGTGGTGCAGCTTTAAAAAAGAAAAAAAAGACCTTGAAATTCACCATTTCCCGATAGACTTAAGTTATCTAATTTATTTTCTGTACATCACAGAGCTGCTCAGGAATCCTGGGTAATTGTGCAATAGTAAGCACTCCTTTCGCCCAGGAGTTCACGATGTCCCGGCTTAAACTCTACAGCCAATGTCGCTCTGCATTCCTCTGCAGCGTTTGCCAGTAAAAAAATCAGTGGGCCTGCCTTAAAGGCCATGCTGTTTCAATTAGCCCTCGAAACGTCAAACATCTCGTGATGAATACAGCGAGGCCATCTGTTATATCGATGTTATCGCCGGGATCACACTTAATCCATAATGTGTTTATGCTGCTGCAAACCGTGCACGCCGTTGTGCAGAGTGATCCCGGAGATCAAAACACATTTTTGATTAAAGCAGCAAGTGAGAAAGGCGGCAAGAGAACATTTTGTTTTGGATCGAGGTTTGTCGAAGTGTGTATTCTGAAAATGACGACAACATGGGAGGAACTGTTTAACACGGCTAATGATGCAATTGGAGCAGATTCTGCCACTAAAACCAACATTAGTTACACATTAATTATGATTAAACATTCACAAGAAGAGAAAAGAAAGGTCACTGTATGTATCCGTTTATAGTTTTAAGATAACACAGAATTCTTTTTGGACTCCACAGAAGTCGACAGTGCAGCCTCTGACCAAGGACGCAGAGATGAGGGATAACAGTGATGCACTCGTAAAAAGGATGAGTCATGTCAGCACAAATGTGTCTATAGTTAGAGATAATTACTCATAAATGTTAATGTTACCATATGTTGCTGAAAAGTAATAAAAAATGGATTTTCTTATAAAAAAAAGGGTACATTAAAACATTGCACAACAGGCATAATTCATCAACTACAAAAATAAATTGTACACAACTTATTCATTTCTTTACATTGCAAGAGCAGTGGAGACATGAATCTGTTTTTTAATCTGCCCAGCAGCTGGTCTTGACAAATGCTATGTACTTCCACATCTTCTTTTGAGTCATACATAGTTATATTAATAGTGTTAAGCGGTTTGTAAGAAGCCCAGAATAGTCGCTGAATTTTAATTGCTGCAAACCAGCAGGACTGATTCTGCGCCTGCAACCATATTCCATCAGGGGTCCGGCAGCACTAATCACATCCGTTGCTTGCTTCTATAAAACTCTCTAGAAACAAATAAATAAATAAATAAATAAACACCCTGAAGGCTAATACAGCAGCGAAACGTTACTGGAAACAAGTATGAGCTAGTATTTTTAGTGATGTGTGTTGTTAATTTCCCACCAAAATAGAAGCGGTGCTAATAAATTACAGGATGTTTTGATTCTTTGTGTGTTTTTTTTTTTGCAGTTTGGACCAGTGTGGGTTTGATAAAAGAGTGCTGGTATAGTACCTTGACACATTTAGGACTCTTTTTTTGGTGGTGTGTTTAGGGGGTGATAGCAGGTCAACAGTAGATGTCACATAGAAGTGGTGTACATCATCTGAAATCCGGGAACCTGAAGATTAATTTGAGACGCAGCACTGTGGGTCAAGTTGTTCTAGTTATGAATCAAAAGTAAATATGAATTAATTATTTAAAATAAATTGTGTATAAGGGTTTAGAACATTATGATAGAAGTATATGATGGTCAATCCCATTCTCTATTATGTCTCGTAAGTTGTTGCAGCAATTTTTCGGTTGGTACCATTCAGATTTGGTGCTAAATTTGACAATTTTTACCAGTTAAGAATTAATAAAATTGATCAATAATTCTTCCAAAATCCCACATTAAATGACCATTCAAACAGTGAGCATGTGATGGACTTCGTCTTGTCCGACGTCACGAAACGACGGCCTTGGAGCTCGGCTTCTTCTTGGCCAGCTCGGCCCGAATCTGATGGGGGAACTGGTCCAAGTGCTTGTTCACACACTGCATGCAGAACCTCTTGGTGTAGAAAAGACCGCAGTCCTGAGAAAAGAGAAGAGAAAGTCCAGCATCAGTGCTCCATGTTCACACAAGCACTGGATATTGCTTAGTCACATCTATTTCGAAAGTGGAAAGACTATTTTTGGAGTTGGATTAATTGATTTCAAGGGGCATCGGTCATGAAGCTCACTCAGCACATACACATGCCACATGATTGCAAAGTCATCTGAGGGAAAACCACAGATGCATGTTGTATCAGCAGTGACCTACGAGGTCAACTCATGCCAAGTGGAGAAACTGTCCCAGGAGAGACAGCTTTCAAAGCCAGAGAGGACATGCAGCTCTAACTGATGAACACGCTCCTAAAGTACTCTTTCTCTCTGTGTGCATCAGGCATTGATCATTTGATAACCTCAATTACACGAGCACATATTTAATCTGTGGCAAAAAAAACAGAGCAAAGCAAATCAATGTTAAGACATCTTACTGATCCAACGCAGACACACGTGTTGCACAGGCTGCAGGTTGAACCCAACACTAGAAACTTCTCCCTGTCCGGACTGAAGGGGTCCTGAGTCACAAAACACTCCTCCAGCAGCCTGGTGGAGGACAGAAAGACACACAGAAGTTCATATATTACTCCATTTAGATGCATGTGGTTCACAAATATAAAACAGACGTGTGTTTCAAGACAGAACATGCTATAAATGTAACTTAGAAATCACCATAGGGCTCATTTCGCTCACTTTTGACGTTTAACTCTACATGCAGTCACGTAACCTAGCAACATTAGCTTTAGCATAGCTAGCTATAGAGCGCTGATATGAACGCTTAATGCTTCGTGTCCACTTACACAATGGCTCTGGTGTTTGGTGGTTTCTGGCCGTAGTAAGTAAAAGGGCTGCTTAAACCACACAACTGGCATGTGAATGTTTTTTGACGGGACTCGCTTCTAGTTAGCTCATCCATCTTTACACAGCAGAGGAGCAGAAACAAGTCACTTCCTGGTTTAGCACAAGGCCTCTGGAAAGGAGGCTAGGTAACGCGTCATATCTTCTCGGGTATTGCGCATGCGCAGTAAAATCTGGCCTGCACTCGTTGAAATTGAGCCAATCGTAACGCAGCTTGAGTTACACTGCGCATGCGTTTTCCCCCTCACAAAAAGTCCCGTGTCCCTTTCTCCTTCCATAGGCCTTGATTTTCATATCGAGTCCAGCCGTGTTGTTTCGTGGCGTTTAAGCGCCACCTAATGGAGTGGGGATGTAGAGCGATAGACTGATATAGTAGTGCAATATTATATTTTTTTCACAGTATTAGGGTGCTTCAAACGAATATATGTTGCTATATATATATTTGTATAGAAAATATGAAAGTTTAGTGAACCAGCCAAAATTAATAACATGGATGATTTCCATAGTAAAAATATAATCCTGAGATAATCCGTTTTTACAGCAGGAATTTGAATGCATCATTCAAGATTGAAGATTCAAGCCCTTTATTGTCATTGTGTAGTACAACGAAATTAGATTGTGACAATCCCATAGGTGCTAAAAAAGATAATACAATAAAAAAAGAGATAATGCAATATAAATATAAAAAAATATAAAAGATAATAAAATATAAAAATACAATATGTATATTGATGACATTAATGTAATATATTACACCTGTGCTTTTCCTTTAATGATATATATCTATACATCTATATGATATAGATATATCTATAGATATATAGATATATAGATATATCTATATATCTATATATCTATATTAGATAAAAATTAAAAATTAAAAATTAAAAATTTAAAAATTAAAAATTAAAAATTATAAAAACAATAATAGAGATATAACAATATATTGTTATATCTCTATTATTGTTTTCATAATTTTTGTATAATTTTACCTCTCCTGTGATTCACTCTGTTTGCTGATGTTGCTGCTTTGACACCTGAATTTCCCTCCGGGGATTAATAAAGCTTCATCTTATCTTATCTTATATCTATATCTATATATCTATATCTATTTATATATAGATATCTCTCTCTCTATATCTATAGAGAGAGAGATATCTATATCTATAGATATAGAGAGAGAGATATCTATATATATATAGAGATATATATCTCTATATATATATAATTAATTACACCTGTGCTGTTCCTTTAATATCATTAAAGGAACAGCACAGGTGTAATTAATTACATTAATGGCTGACTGGGATCAGAGCTATCATTAACATTATTAGTTCCACCTGTGATTTTGCTGCTATGACAACTCCAAATATATGCAGTGAAAAAGCTATTCGCTACTTCATTTGAACAGTGGGGTCTAAATCAGATGCACAGATATCATTATGTAGGTAAATAAGTCAGGGTTATTACAAATACAAGTTAAATATATTAGTTTATTTTAAACTACCACATGACATAATTATTGAAACAGCAAATGCATTTTTTTTATTGTACACTACATGATAAAAAATATATATCATTATGACAAGAACCAGTGTTTCGATACTACACTGGGAGGTGGAGTGTAAGTACAGCAAATGAGGCGACCAGCTCCTCTTTGTTGAGGTCTGTTTTTACCACTTTCACTGTGGTCACCACATTCTTGTTATATTTACAAAATAAATCATAAAACCAGCTTAACGGATTATTGCGTTTGTGGTCAAAATATTCCGCCGGCCAATAAGGTGCCTTAATGGCAGCTTTTGTAAAAAAAAAAAAAAAAGTAGGTAAGGTGAGCTATTGTGTTGGTTTTTTAGCAGTAGAATAAAGAATTATTAAAATATATTACACATTAAATTACAATATTTTCAAATGATGGCTGCTTACAGTGGAAATAAAGTTACTTTTAGTTCATTGCAATGTATACAGTGATCAAAATAGAGGAAATATGAGCTATGGCATTGACACATTATGGCACTTTGTGAATACTGATGCAGGCGTTTCTTCAACTACTAATCTCAAAATGGTAGAGGGAGATGTGGCCCATTTCAATAAGGCACTAGTATGACAATGATATTAACCACATCCAAATGACTTAAATGAATATATCATATGCTCTAAATATCCAAAATATTAGGAATATGTCTGGTATTGAGTTGCACAACCAACATTTCAGTTGCCTCAAAGATTATAAATGTTCTCTAGCTTCTTTTACCATAATTCAGCCGTCATGTCCGGGTATTTTAAATATGCAAATTTGCAAAGTCTATTCCCTATTTAGCTTTTGTTCAGTCTGTAGAGTAAAATCTGGCATCCAGGACCCAATCTCATATCAATGCATTAAAAAAATATCTACACATCTATGGTGTAAGATTTTTGTTCCCCACTGTGTCCCCTTTCATGGAAGCAGCCTCACCGCCTACAAGAGCTGCCTTTCCCCCCAATATAATCTCATTTATGTTTTGTTCCAGTAGGAAGTTTTAAAGTCACAGGCAACCACTGCAGATCACAGCAGTGTGCACTCAGAACAGCTGCACAATAAGCTACTTACAGTACATTGATATGCATGATAGCATCAGTATCTATGGACGTCCAGTTTTAAATATTCTAATAACCCTGTTCATGGTTCATGTCCTCAGTACATGTCCCTGTATATCTCCTGCAGGAGCGGGTGCAGCGACGTGTCCTCTGTCGTCTTGATTTCCTGCACCAACTGAGCATGCTCGGTGACCAGCTCCCGGAGGTCGGCCAGTTTCTGCAGCAGTCTGGGGAAGAGGAAGTTGTCGTCCGGGTGGTTGGCCAGCAGGTGGAGCCGGAGTGCCTGGACGATGCTCTCCTGCAGCTGCTCCACTAGAGGCACGTCCACCAGGCCTGGCCGATCTGAAGGGAAGGGATCAGATAGGGATGAGGAACAAGAGGGGGGGGATTCAGTTTCTTGCAAATTTTCACTCCTTGTGAACCTTTAAATATAATTGTCAGTTACCTCCGCAACAGATAATGGCTGCCACAAAAAGAGCCAGGTCACTGTCGTCCAGCTCCAGGGAGTTGAAGCGTGTGGCGAACTGGAATTTGGGCTCCATCATGTCGCTAAATGGCCGCCGGAGGCTCTTGAGGAACTCTCGAGTGATGAAGCCTCCACCGCGGGCCACCAGGAGGCCGTCTTTGTTCATGCAGGAGGCCAGGAGGGTGAAGAGGGCTTCGTAAACGCCGTACTTCAAGAGAGTCACCTAAACGGGCAAGCGGGAAGGTATAAAATACACATCAAATTCCAACAGAAACACATCCTCTTTAATTCAAGTTAAGTAAACTCTAACAGGAAGACAGATGACAGATACAGCGTAGCCCAATGAACCCACCTGATCATTCAGATCCAGGCTCTGGAAGCCCGGCACTGCCTTGGCGAACTCCGTCAGCTCTGTGACCGTCTCCACCGAGGTGCTCTGGCAGCAGTGGAAGAGCCGGGCTTCAGCCTCCCTCTGCTGGAGCTCCCCACACCCCGCCGCCAGGACCACCTCCCCAGCCTGAAGGCTGCTCTCGGGCTCCGGGCCGTCGTCGTTTATCACATGGACCGCTAACGTCCTCTCCGCCAGCTGGAACGTTTCCATGTCGTGAATGATGAAAGGCTGCGAGGACAGGAGACAGAAGACGGGAGAGGATTTAGGAAGGCGAGAATATTATGTATTCTGTAGAGATATAGAATAAAAGAATATTCCCTTTACCGGCTTGCTGGTCTTTCCGGTGAGTATGAGCCGAGCTTTCGCCTTGTTCATGTTGAAGTTCGTCATGTAGGCTTCGTGGATCTGCCCGACCAGAATCCTGTCGTCGGCCAGCATGGGGCTTGAAACTTCGTTCTCCACCATCTTGCATTCTGCCTTGAGCTTTAACTTCTCCGCCTGAGGCATCCGACCAAACCGGATGGCTGGTGCACAGAAACATTCATCATTAACAACAGCTTCTCACACGTTATTTTACAATGAAACTACACACAGAGGCATCAGACATATCCTCCTCCTACAGAAAACATGCATGTGTGCAGACACACACACAGACACACGAGTATTTGCCACCAACAGATCTTATGTTCTCCTTCCTCTCTTCTGAGGACAACATGTCGTCCTCCTCTCGGGTTCCTGACACCGTTCTGTCTGCAGCGGGAGGCCATTGTAACGAACCCAGTGACCCCCCCCCCCAGCGGTCGGTGCAGATGACGGGCCAGATGTGGAGCTATATGAGCCTGTGTTTTGTCAATGTCATGCAGGCTCCGGCAGGACGCTGTTCTATAAAATCCCAGTCAGTCAATGTAAAGCTGATGTCGACTTAGAGCCAAATCACATTAGGACGCGTCCTGTTGTTGTTGAGAACACGTAGTACCATCACGGTGTCGACTGAGGACGTTGGTGAGCAGAGGTTTATGGAACTGCATTCATGATGCTTTCGTACAAGTTATTTCATTGCTTTATCATCGACTGAGCTAATATACAGTGTAAAGCAAGACCGCTTTGAAAGATAACAGTTGTTTTACTCTCTTACAAATTAATTAAAAGTGAAACTCATAAGCAATAAAACACACTCTTGCTCAAATTAGTATACTCAGTGGTTTTGCTGCTACAGCCGAAAATATGAAATGATGATTATGACTCGTCTCTTCTTGTACTACTGTTACACTACTATATCCTGTAATTGGCACGTGTGGCTGTTACGTAGCAAACGTTAAGGAGTTTAGCTTTAAATTGTGTCGGAGGTTTCAGGCCTTACCGTTGTGGGACATGCCCACATTGAGACACTTGTGGAATCGGCAGTACTGGCACTTGTTGCGGTTCTTCTTTTGGATTTTGCAGCTGCGCTCACACTTGTCATACTCCAGCTTCAGCCTGATGGTCCTCCTGAAGAAACCCTGGTTGAGACAGAATGAAACATGCTGTAGCTATCAACTTCATCTGCAATTCATTTGAAGATCATGTGATCTGATTTGAGCGCACAAAAAGACCACAAAAATACTACTTCAGCCCATACGGAAACCAGTTAACCCCTCCGGTGTGTCTATGTTCTGTACACTGCCAGGTCAGAAATGAGCCGCCCTCGCCACACTTATCTGATGATTGGTATGGCATCAAACAACTATTTGCTATGTAATGATATAGAGGAGTAATGTTTACCTGAGCAGAGTAGGAAGTCGCTTTCCCTCTGTGTGTGTTGTAATCTGAGCTTCTCTATGCTTTTTGTTTACATAGCCATGACAGTCGCACGTGCATGTTAGTGCATGTGAGTCTCAGTGTGTGTGCAACACTGGCTAGCCAATGGCCGCCGCTCTGCGCTGCGCTCATACGGCAGTTACTGCTGATAACGCCATCCCAACCAATGGTGTCGTTGCGGAAGCCTAGCGCCCGCCCTCCAGCACTGTTGCTGTTGTTTTCACTGTTCGTGCACCGCCGTTAGCTGCTAGCCGTCGCCATGTTGAGAACCATGCGGAGGCAATGAATTTTGAAATTTTAGCACCTTTAAATTACAAGTTGGAGAATAATTGTATTTTCCTATTCTACAGTGCAAGGAGACTTTATTTACTCAGTGTACACCACTAGTTGTTATCTGAGCCTGCCCGAGCATGCAGGCATGTTAGACCACATGTTTAAGCTTTGTCTAACAATGCTCTTGGCTTCCTGATCACTCTGGTGCAGACAGCGAGCCTTCACTTCTGAATTGCACGGAGTGATTGGACCCTTTTATACTTCCTTGCAAGTGTAGTTATTACTATTATATTACTATTATTATTTAGGAGATATGGTATCTGGATATCTGGACATGGATATCTGCAGCACCTTATAATACTGTACATGCATTGTACGTTTTAAGCCCTGGTAGGACCAGTGTTATATTACATTGGGGGTTGGACTGTATAGTGGAATTACATCTATATTTAAAAGATAAGAGATCTGCCTCAAGGTGTACAGGTGTAGAACAACACTGACTGAACAAGACATCGTGCCCAGATACAGGGCAGTGGGCCAACTCACGCTAACAGATGTCACGCTGACACATGTGCCGAAACATTATGACCCTTTGCCGCGCACGCACCTATGTGCATCCCTGAAATCTCAGTCACGACATTCCTCATCCCTCGCTGTGGAGAAGGCCATATGGATTTTCTGGCAATAAATCTGGAGCCACATGGTCACGCAACACGTCAGCCATCATCTTACAGAAGGTCTTGTCCGCCTTTATGTTGGAGACACGTTGTTATTAAGGGTTATTATGTGTCACACATCACTTTTTGTGGTATTTTTAACCCCCGAAAAAAAATCGAAGTTTTTGTGGGGAGAACTGGGTGTAATCTTCAACACAGAGGGGAGAAAATGTGAAGGTCCAGGCATATGGTTGTCGTCAAAAATACATTACTAAACAACAGAGCTGCACACGGGGGAGAAAACAGATGTGTGTGTTTACAGCATGCATGTCTTTGCATGTCTGTGTAGGGGTGTGCAGACACAACCGGTACTGGTGCTGTGATACGTAGCTGTGAGTAACAACACTAAAGACGTAAAGAGATGTATTGTGCAATGCTTCCTTAAGGGCAAACATCTTTTAGTGAAACCTAAAGAAAAGAAACTAACTTCCACCTACTGAGCAGGTGTGTTGTGACTAACCTTCCCATTACTGAAAGCTCTCTCTGCAGCTCTAAACGTCCCATACGAATGACACACCATCATCACCACAGACTTAATCCCTCTCGCCATAGCATCGCAGCACATTCCATTCACATTCTCCACTACTGAGCGCTCCCGCCTCTTAAAGCGAGGTGTTGAAAGTGATACGCAGAGCCTGTCGAGCATGGGAACTGTGACTGCTACATGTCACGAGCCAGATTTTTCCATGACGGCGCAATATCATCCGTCGGAGAATTTAGGGAACAGAGTGCTGTCGAAATACATCTCTCTCACATGTGCGGCGTCCAACAGTCTCGGTGTCATCATGTCCCCACTTTAGAATAGCGGCGGTCCGACATGAGGGCTTGACAAGATCGGAGTTATGAGCGAGTTGATTCTGATGAATGACACGCGGGTCGTAAACCGGAGCCCTGCAGAGAGCTGGCTGCTTTTGCAGCACTCAGAAACACACACAGATGTAGTTGTTGCACGAGGCGAACACAATTTCAAGGTGGAGCTGTTCAAAAGTTGAAATCAGGCAAGGTCACAAGTTAAAAAGGTCATGCGTGGGCGCCTGGGTTAGCTCAGTTGGTAGAGCGGGCGTCCATGTATTAAGGCTTGGTCCTGACCGCGGCGGCCCGGGTTCGAATCCGGCCTGTGGCCCTTTCCGCATCCACTCTCTCTCTCCCCCCTTTCAAGACTCTATCCACTGTCCTGTCATAAAAATGGAAAATGCCCCCAAAAAAATAACTTTAAAAAAAAAAAAAGGTCATGCGTAAATAGCAAACAAAGGCTCAGATTAGCAGCAACAACCTGCACTCGGCTTACAGAGGCATGAGACTACAACAAGCTCACATGACTTGGCAGAGACAATCCTTAATGCTTTTAACACACTGTTCTTACTGTCAATGTCTTCTAACGGCAGTAGATCCTGTAGAGCTAGACTAATTTACTTTTATTATGATTAAACCTTTTAAAAAATATATATGCAAACCAAATGTATCTTGTAGGAAGGTAATATTTGGTATTAAGCCCAGCAGAGCTCTGTGCCAGCTTCATGTGTGTACATGTAGGCGTGTGTGTATTAACGTCACTCCGTCGGGCTCTGTGCCAAACGGGGGAGAGGTGGCGAGTCAGCCAAGGCCACCGTGTCCCCCACCCTCACATGACCTGGCAGCGTGTCTCAGAAACTTTCCACTGGCCTCCAGGTCAGGCGCCTCTACATGCCCAGCTTTGTATGTTTGGGTGTGCGTGCGCTGGTGCGGGCATGTATGTGCATGTGCACATGAGTGTGGGATTTGTCATTTGCCTTTGCAGCACACGTTATCATCAATCTGAATGGGATTTGTATCGGTCTTTCTGTTGACATGCATATCTTTGTATGGTCTTTATGTCCTTTCTCACGTTGATATGTATATACAGTATACAGACGTAGGCAAAGTTGTTGGTACCCTTCCGTTAAAGAGAGAAAAACCCACAATGGTCACTGAAATAACTTGAAACTAACAAAAGTAATAATAAATAAAAATTTACTGAAAATTAACTAATGAAAATCAGACATTGTTTTTGAATTGTGGTTCAACAGAATCATTTTAAAAAACAAACTAATGAAACTGACCTGGACAAAAAATGATGGTACCCCTAGAAAAGATGTAAAATAATGTGACCATAGGGACATGTTAAACTAAGGTGTGTCCTGTAAATAGCATCACAGGTATCTTCAAACTTGTAATCAGTCAGTCTGCCTATTTAAAGGGTTAAAAGTAGTCACTGTGCTGTTTGGTATCATGGTGTGTACCACACTGAACATGGACCACAGAAAGCTAAGGAGAGAGTTGTCTCAGGAGATTAGAAAGAACATCATAGACCTTCATGTTAAAGGTAAAGGCTATAAGACCATCTCCAAGCAGCTTGATGTTCCTGTGACTACAGCTGCACATATTATTCAGACGTTTAAGGTCCATGGGACTGTAGCCAACCTCCCTGGACGTGGCCGCAAGAGGAAAATTGATGACATATTGAAGAGACGGATAATACGAATGGTAACCAAAGAGCCCAGAACAACTTCCAAAGAGATTAGAGGTGAACTCCAAGGTCAAGGTACATCAGTGTCAGATCGCACCATCCGTCACTAGTTCATTTTCAGTGAATTTTTATTTATTATTACTTTTGTCAGTGTCAAGTTATTTCAGTGACCATTGTTGGTTTTTCTTTCTTTAACGGAAGGGTACCAACAATTTTGCCTACGTCTGTATGTACTCCGTTTCAGTCCCGCATCTCTCACCTTGCAGCCCTCGCAGGCGTGCACCCCGTAGTGGAAGCCCGAGGCCTTGTCCGAGCACACCTTGCACTCCAGGTTGAGGGGGCTGAAGCTCTCCTCTGGGCCGGGCTCTGCTCCGCACACCCCCGACGACGGACTGGAGGCCGGGGTCAGGGTGTCTACAGCAAGACCACGAAGAAAGAAAGGTCACAACAGAAGAAATTCAAACAAATTGAGACATCCACTTTTTGAAAAATGTTACACCTAACTCAAAAAAAACCGAGTTACTGTACAATTATTTACAAAGAAGAGCAGGTAATAAGTACTTAGTAGGCAAACTGACAACACTTAAAGGAATAGTTTGACAATAGCTTAATGTTTGGGGAAATACGCTTCATATTACTTTCTTAACAAGAGTGAGATGAGAAGATTGATACCACACATCCAGTGTGTCTCCGCAGGACTCACAACAAAGCAACAGCCAGCAGCCAGTTAGCTTAGCATAAGCTAATGTTGGTTCGTTTTGTTCAGATTTAGCAAACAAGACATAACATGTTAATTAGTGAGCTTTAGACGTGGTCTAGAGGTGGACAGAGCCAGGCTAGCTTTTTCCAATTTTTAAGCTAAGCTAACCGGCTGCTGGCTGTAAGGTTAGTTTCATACTTAGAGTAGCGTACAAATACAGGAGTGGCAAAGAACTTCTCCGCTAACTCTTGTCAAGAAAGCAAATGGGTTTAAGCATTTTCCCCCAAAATGCCGAACTATTCCCTTAAAGATACCGGCTCTTCTATATTTTAGCTAAAATTATCAACCGGCACTGTTATTCCGCAAGTCTTCAATTGTACAGTCTTGCCTAAAAGTAAAGCATTTGTAAAGTTTTGTTCAAACTATTCAAACTAACTGGTGAGCTAAGATTTGGCTGCCATGATTATTTTTGACGGGCACCAAGAAGAATGTTGAACTATACTAACATTCATAAGTACAAACAACACACCTTTTCTGCGGTAGCCTATATACTGGGAGAGAAAATACTAATGGCTTAATATCGTGCAACTGTGGGAAAGATACAGACTAGTATTAGGGAAATAAACTACGATATACAGTAACAGCGGCTATAAGAATACCTGTATTTTCTTTATGTTATAAACATCTGTAAAACAAAGAGAACATACTGAACAACCATCGACAACAAGAGACAACAAAGGGAAACAAGCTCCTGAGTATATTGTTGCATTTTGCATTATAATGTGGATTGAAAACCAATCTGAACAATATTCATATTGGACGCCTAAGAACCAAATGAACCATCACAATGATGGCGTAAACAAGTTATCTGTTAAATGTATCAGGATGAATTCATCTTTTTTCCTTGACAGAAACTGAGGATTCCGGTTAAAGAGGCCGCTTGAGAATATTAGGTAAGGGTCTCCTGCAGACTTTTTAGTTGATGTTTCCATAAAATCACAGGAGACCTGGGTAGTTTTTCAAGTGCTGCTCAGGAATTTGAAGACAACATCATGGAAGAGACACAAAGAGAAAAGAATGGCATCTAATCTTCTGTTATCAGACACACAGTGTTTTACACAGGCCTCTTTAGTGAACTGACATGTGGCACGATGGAGCCAAAAGGTCAGAAGGTCAGAAGGTCAGCGTTGTACCGTTTTAACATGACTGTTAATATACCCCTGGGACAATATCTTCCCTTTCTTCCAACCAAGAGGCCACTCAACTACTCACCCAGCGCGATGGAGCTCTCGGACCCCGAGCCGGTGCTCTGGTACACCGGGAAGTCAAACTCCAGCGTGTCATCTCCCATGGACTGGGAGATGTCCCGAAGATCGTCCATCAGATCTCCACACAGCGGACTGTCCAGTAGGGAATCCCCGAGTGGGGACGGGGGGCTGAAGAGATCCCCTGCCATGGTGGAGATCAAGCCGAACCCGGGAGGAACAACCCCTCACTCACCAGACTGTGATAAGAGCGGAGAGAGAATCAGAATGAGGACAAAGGGTGATAATGAGACAGAAATCACAGGCAGACATTGGATTGGTCGGGATTTTAAAAACACCCAGCTCTGTTAGGTTTTAGATTGGGTGCAAACTCCTAAGGGATTTTTTTTGTTTGAAGTACAACAGAAACCTGTTTTCCCTGCTGTCATATTGGCAAAACCATCTAAAAATGTATTATTAACGGTCTCCAGTGTGGATGAATCTGAAAATACTAACCTCACATTTTAGTATGAATTAGGGTTATGATGATTTATTCTGCCAGTCGGTATAAATTTGTCAACTGTCAGAGATTTTGCTTTACCATTAATCCCATTAATATCCCTGGCTGTGTTGTACCGTTTTGGGCAATGTTTCAAATCAATGACCAGCACTGATTTATGGCAATATTGGATATGATATTGTGATTTTTGCACCAATGTGATATACTATCTTGATTTTTCAGGGATTTAAATTTCATGCCTAGTTATTTTTTAATAGTTTGTTAATTGATTTTTCCATAAAATTCACAATAATTATCCTTATTGCACATTACAGTACTAGTGTGGACAAAGGAAATGATGCTTTTGGAAAATGATGACATGTGTCTACTCAGACACAGTCTGTGGCTTTGTGGCACGAGGTTCAATGTTACTTCTCCTCATTTGAACCCTGAAGGTTGAAAGCTGACTTTTTTGTTTGTTTGACTCTTTCATGAATAAGCCATGCAACTAATACATATTTTAAGAGCACCAGCAGTGAGTCGTGCATCCCAAGATTTCCCCCATCGAGTGCACCACCATCCTTTTTGACTTGTTTGGACTTGGTTGCAGGTATACGATATGATACGATACGATACGATACGATACGATACGATACGATACGATACGATACGATACGATACGATACGATACGATACGATACGATACGATACACTTTATTGTCCCCGTAAAGACTCAAATGCTGCACACATGATATGACACATGACATATTGTCTTATCATAAAGCTGCCTATACCTCCAAACCTTTGCCAAATGTCATGACAGAACAAAGCCAGATCTGTAATGCAGTGGGGACAGGTATAACTCTTTGGGCGACTATAATGCCCATGAGGTAAGTTCATAATGTGAAGGTGCTTGTTTGATAAGTGAACCATGCCCATAAAGTCAGCAGTGGCGCATTATTCACACAGATTAAATTCCAACCTGTCCAGCCAAAGTACACAACCTGCAGTTAGTTACAAAGCTCTGACTCTGATTTACTGACCAACTCTGATGCTCCAGAGACTTGAAGAGAGACTCAGCGAGTACATACTGTGCATCATAGTCACTTTCTCTCTGTTACATTACTTTCAAAATGAATAAACGGTCTATTCCACGGCCCCGTCTGTCCTCTCAGAGTGGATCTCTAAGTATGTGGGAGGGAGTTTGGTGGAGCTCCCAGCTGCTAACAGCGGGGTAAAGGACATCTGTTTGAGTCATCCCGCAACATCACAGCACCGATGCTCATGTTCTATAACGCTGCCTCCAACTTCCAGTAACACATCGCGGCAGATGTAACTGTTGTTCTATAGATTACAGACTACGGATTACAACTTTACAAAGCCCGTAAAACCCCAGTGTATAAGTGATGATGTGATCGTGAACACACAAGCTGTAGGATAATATACAGAGAGACTTGGCCGTGGGGCCATCACGGAGCTCAATGTAAAGTCTCAGTTTACACAGCTGCACACATCTGTAAGCCCAGCATGGAAGACACATTAGCTAATATGAGATTGTGCAACTTTCACTGTTGAGAACCCTGACTTTAAAGTGGTGGAACTAACGGTTGAACACGACAGTTAGGTGAAACGCTCTCTTTATCTGTGCATACAGGCCAGACGGTGCTTGTTCTTGTTAGGGTTGTAGCCCTGAAAGGGCTATAACCCTATTGAGTTTGTGCTGGTTTATTATTCTTTGTTGTCTTATGCCGCGGCTCAATTTGCCGTGAGCTGGAATGAGCTAGAAAAATGAAACTTGGCACAATAACTGGAAATGATGTGCATGTGCTTCTCAAGAACTATGACCCCAATCGACCACATGGTGGCGCTGTAATTAACGCCCAAACATGCGATTTTGGAAAGGCCACGCCCCGCACACCGTAAGTCCGACAGACTTGAAACTTGACACACATGTGCAGCTCCGTGTGATCTACAATAAAGCCTCTGGGACCACTAAAGTCTGCCTGGCAAAATTTTCCGCCATATTGGATTTTACGAAAAACACATTTTTGACATCTCCTCCTAAACTGTAGGTCTGATTGCTGGCATATTTTCTGCGAATCATTATTGGACCAGGCTCATCAAAAGTTGCATTAAGCTTGTTGATATGTTATTGTGTTGTGAAGATATTGACCAATACATTTTTAAGGGGCGTGCTCAGCACATCAATAGACCTAACTTCACAAGCCTTTGGCCCATCATCTCCAAACTTGCAGTAAATGATCACAAGAGTAGCTGGAACATCTGCTGAAAGTTTCATTCAAATCGACCACTAGGGGGCGCTTTGAGCGGGCGAAAGCTACAACCCGCGTAATGCCGCTTGCGGCTTTAATTTATCTAATCTTTGGGTTGCAGCATGTCAGGGGACAGGTCTGGACAATCTGCCAAAGTTGTGTAAAGGGGGAATCTGTGAGTGAAAAGATGTTGGTTGGTAGCTACAGTATATTGTCCCGTATAGAGTGCACCGTAGAGACCATAAAGACAGACCGAGTGAAGCAGCTGTTGACTAACTGTTGTCTGTCGAGCTGCTTTGATGCACAACATCTGCCCTCTGGCAGACTGACGGCCCTGCCAGTCGACAACGGTTTCTTCATCAAAGGGCGGATTGTGCAAATGGTTTTTTTTCCCCTCGCAACACAATAAACAGCATTTATACCTCAGAGCACTGAGTTCATCCTAAGATGAACCCATCGTTTCCCCTCGCATCCCCGGCCGTGGAGAGGTCTTTTCAACATTTCTAGAAACTTAAAAATTAGATGTTTTGAAAGCGCATCGTCAGCATATACTGGAAATAACTGTTATGAACCTCATACAGTGTAATATATCTAAATCTTTGGGTCGTAGGATCCAATCCCAACACAAGATTTCCAGATCTGGTTTTGACAAATTTACAGTTTATATTTGAATTTTGTGTGCCCAAGGCATATATGTATATTTCATATACAGAGGCAGCTCAAGGTGCTTTACATAATGATTTTTTTAAAAAGGTACCCAGGTAAAAAAAATAAAAGTGCATCAAACTTCTTCTTAAATAAAGAAGAGTAAAAAGACAGGTAGTAAGAGTATAAAATTAAATAAATAAATAAAATTAAATATTAAAAAGACATAGATAAAAAGGCACAGTAAAATTGCAATTTCTGTTCAAAAGCAGTCATAAACATAAAAGACATTTAGCCTCTTTTCTTTCTTTAGCCTGTTTTTAATAGTTGTTGCAGTCGGTGCAGATCAGAGATCTTCTGGCAGTTTGTTCCAACAGTGGACGGCGTAATAACTAAATGTAGCTTTGCCATGTTTTGTTCTGACTCTGGGAACAGTTAGCAAACCTGTTCCAGATGACCTGAGAGGCCTGGAGGGATGGCTTCATATGGAAGAAGTAGGTCAGAAATGTATTTAGGACCTAAATGATTTATACACAAACCAGCAGTAACTTAAAGGTTTTTCTAAATCCTGTTTAGCTGTCGAAGTCTGGCTATATTTTTAAGGTGATAATAGGCTGACTTTGTTATGACTTGATATGGCTGTTAAAATTGAGATCTGAATCAATAATACAATTTCTAAGTTGTTGTTTTTTTTATTTAAAAGAAATGGAGTCAAGATGAGCCTCCATTTTTAGAATTTGTTCTTTGTCTTTGATCATCCAGACATTTATTTTGTCGATGCATTGATGCAGCTAGTCTATTGGAGCATAGTCAGTCGGTGAAAGTGTTAAATAAAGCGGAGTATCGTCTGCATAATAGTGATGTTATTGTTTTGTATGATTCTGCCTAAAGGGAGCGTGTAGAGCCTAAAAGGCAGAGGTCCAAGAGTGGAGCTTTGAGGAGCTGCCAATGGAAACACAGTATTCCCTGTCTTGTAAATAGGACTTTAACCGATCTAGGACTGTGCCAGGCAGGCCGGCCCAGTTTTCATCACTTTTAAGTGAGAGCAAGGGTGACAACATTTTTGTTTGTCTGATTCTCTGAATTTTATCCCTAAAAAGGAAGTGAACTCATTTGCATTTATCACAGAAGTCCGGGGGCTATTGGTGGTGGAGGGTTAGTCAGCCTATCAATTAAAGCTCCAGTAGGCGAGATGGGGAGCAAATATGATTAAAAAAAGTTATTTTTATAAAGTGGTCGCTATATCGTGACAGTAGTACATGAAACAGGTAACCTGAAAAAAATCATGTTCCTCTGTGTCCTCCGGTGATCCTAACGGCATCTGCAAGATTTCACAGACCGGAGGAAAACAAGCAGTAAGAGCTGATCTGAGGTCTGCTGTCCATCTGCTGTCTATGAGAGCTGGCTGTCAATCACTCGCGAACTCCGACCAAACGGTCAAACTAGGCAGCGCTGATCAAATATGAATCAATATTATGTTACGTTAATGCCTATTTCTCTCCTCAAATGTTTTCAGAATCATCTTGTAGTACACGGTTTAGCTGTAAAATGAGAAAGTTTGTGACGTCGCCGCCATTGTGAAAATAAGTGAAGGAACGCCAAGTTCCGGTCACATGACCGGAGCACAGCCAATAGGAACGCTCTCTCATTGAAATGACCTGTGATTGGTCAAAGTCTCCCGTCACGGGCTAGATTTTCTAAAGCCTGAAAACAGAGCCATGAGGAGGAGCAGAAGTCTAGTTATCTCTCAGAACACTTGAATTACAATATGCTGAAAGGTTATTATGGAATTTTTGAACAATGATGCCAAAAATATACTGCCTACTGCAGCTTTAACAGTGGAAAATAAAGCGTGTGCATTGTTTCTGTTTTTGTTGATGATGTCTGGCGAAATGATGTCTCTTTTTGTAGACGTCATGTATAATCTGGAGTTTCATTTTTCGCCGTTCACGTTCAGCTTTCCTGCTCTCTCTCTTTTCTGGATTTTGACAGCTGCAACATTTCTCTGTTTTGTTTGCCAGGAATTCTTTTAACCCTGTATGGTGCGACAATATCCACGGCCTTCACAGTTTTAGAGTTAAAATGATCTACGATATCATAGGACGAGTTTGAGAAGTGAGTCGACAAAAAGGAGATAGTTTCCATAAATGTTGCAATAGAACTCTTATGATTATAGCATTTTCTGACAGTTTCTGATCTAACATGGATGTCAGGGGTACACTGCAAAAACGCAAAGTTATACCAAAAATATCTCATAACACTTAATATAAAACACAATCACCTAACAAGTACAGTGACATTTCAGTGACTTGGATTTAGACAATGCATCTTAAATATCTCGTTAAGTGACAAAATAATAAAATACTTTTGAGCATTTCTGGCTCAGTATGACACACAGCCCTTCCTAATACAAGTGAATTATAGCTCAAAATGTGCATGTCAAAGAAGATGCAAAGATGATCAGACAGTACAACATCTAAATTCATGATAAACGATGACTCAGCGCCCCGAAGTAAGTCTAATGTATGCCCCCGGTTTTGGGAGACATGTAGAGACCCAAAGGTGTCAAATAAGTTATTTAACTCTCTGGCATTGTTGTTATTTGGACTTATCTATGTGAAAATCCCCCGAAAATAGAAATACACTCATATTCCATGGTGGTTATTGACAGAAGCTCAGCAAATTCATCACATAAATTAACTGAATATTTTGGGCGTCTGTATTAAACCAGCAGTGGAACATTTCAGTACAACAGCAAAATATTAAATAATGTAAAAACACTGAAAATGATGCCCGTCTACAGTGAAACACATGTGGGAATAAAACAGCTACTGCTACTCCTCTTGTTTCGCCCACTCTGAGGGCATCAATGTAGCTAAAGGTTCAGTAAGAACAGCTGCTCTATTATCCAAACACAGCCATGTTTCAGTGAGGAACACAAAATCTAATTTATGATTAATAATCAAGTCATTTGTTAGTAAAGACATATTTGATAGTGATCTTACATTTAGCGGTAGGTTGACCAGGTGTTCCACTTCACGACGGACTGCACAATATTTTTATCCAGAACAGACGCTTTTCTAAAATCTGGCTTTTATCTAATGACTGTGAAGAGAACAGTGAAGGCTGTCATCACGGTGTGTTTGCTGTCAAACAAACTGCGCACATGTGGGTAAAGTACAGGTTGACCTGTCACCTTCTTTGCTACGCAATACTGGGGAAAATTGCGAGTCAAAGTCAGAGACTATGCAGATTTAGGCCGAACATGACACAAAATGAAAACACAAAGAAAAAGGAATGCAACTACAACAAAGACTACTTACAAGTGGGTGAAACTTGGGAAGGTGATTCTCAGAGAGTTTTTTTGCGAAATTTGCAAGTTATCTTTTTTAATTTCACACATGAGGGAATACGACATGACGCAACACAGTACATGTGAGTACATTTGACTCAAAAAGAGATGTGCCAATCTCTGGATGCATTCAGGCATAGAGATGTTACAAGATAAAGGGGCAGAATAGAAATGTTTATTATTTAAGTTAGATAGACATTATATCACCTCTCAGCCTTGGTAACGTGTCCCACATTGTCCCACACAAACATACTCTTTGTCCCACATTTGATTTGTTGTGATCTGGTCACCCTATTTAGCGGTGCAGCTTTTATTGGACAAGCGATGTGGAGGTAATGGACAGCAGGAGAGCAGCTATGAGGTTTAGAGTACTTACAGTACGTGTTGAGCACTGACAGCTGCAGAGATCCAAACAGGAACGGGATAACTTGTAGGGTGAGAGAGTCCTGGATCCACGTGAGCAGCGGAAGTGACGCATGAGGAACCAATCACACTGGTGCTAGGACCCCGAGGACGTCAATAACCCAGACCTGCACCTGCAACGATTAGTCCATTCATCAATTAGGTTTTTGAAAGAAAATGTATCATCAACAATTCATATTTTCATGGTTCCAGGATCACAAATGTGAGAATTTGCTGGTTTTCTTACAGTAAATTGAATATTTGGGGCACTGTTTTCTGAAGTTTTATAGACCACACAATCAATGCATTAAAGTAGCAGTAGGCAGTATATTTTTGGCATCATTGGGTAAAAATTCCATAATAACCTTTCAGCATATTGTAATTCAAGAGTTCTGAGAGATAAATGGACTTCTACACCTCCTCATGGCTCTGTTTACAGGCTTTAAAAAATCTAACCACAGGTCATTTCATTGGGAGAGCGTTCCTATTGGCTGTGCTCCTGTCATGTGACCAGAACTTGGCGTTCCTTCACCAGATTTCACAACGGCTGCGGCGTCACAAACTTTCTCATTTTACAGCTAAACAGTACACTACAAGATGATTCTGAAAACATCTGAGGAGAGAAATAGGCATTAAG
Source organism: Sebastes umbrosus (assembly GCF_015220745.1). Lineage (NCBI taxonomy): Eukaryota > Metazoa > Chordata > Actinopteri > Perciformes > Sebastidae > Sebastes > Sebastes umbrosus. The sequence continues at coordinate 19,868,612 of NC_051291.1, forward strand.
GTAACATAATATTGATTCATGTTTGATCAGCGCTGCCTAGTTTGACCGTTTGGTCGCAGTTCAGAGTGATTGACAGCCGGCTCTCATAGACAGCAGCTGGACAGCAGACCTCAGATCAGCTCTTACTGCTTGTTTTCCTCCGGTCTGTGAAATCTTGCAGATGCCGTTAGGAGCACCGGAGGACACAGAGGCACATGATTTTTTTCAGGTTACCTGTTTCATGTACAACTTTCACGATATAGCAACCGTTTTATAAAAATAACTTTTTATTATATTATATTATATTATATTATATTTTCTCCAATCTCGCCTACTTCAGCTTTATCTAGAAAAGAATCCTCAGATTAATCCCTAATGAAAGTCATCATTAGTTGTGGCCCAAACTGAATAAGGTAAGCTGCACTGACGCAAGGTCTGTTACCTCCGTTTCCCCTTTAATGCTGAAAAGATTCAATAAGTGAATGAGCTGGCGGTGACAGCTTCCTACTGAACCCACCTGGTCTGTAACTTGAGAATTTTTTCATTCATACAATATAGCCTTGCTGCAACTATAGGTCAACATCTACCTCTTAACTGGGTTAATGTGACTTTAATTGCTCTTTCATACATGACTCTGGTTCAGCCCATGTTCCCCCATCACCTCAAAGGACATTGTGTTTTAAGTCCCAGAGGAACTGTGATCCCAGACAGCGGGGCTCTATCTTTAGGACACAGGAGGAGAGGAAACAGTTAGAGCAAGTCAGCTGCACTCAACAAAAGCATGTTAACAGATGACAGCGAGGATACAACACACCCACAATCAAGAGAAAATGTAAACTTACACCCTCCTGAATCAGGATCAGCTGCTTTGACCTTTCTAAGACCTTTTTGCAACAAGGTCACCCGTGTGCCACGCAGACTATAAATCAGGTACAGAGCAAATCCCAAAACAAATTTACACATCTTGATTGACACTTAAGTTCTGCATTTAACAGAAGGTCATGTTTGCTTGCTCCATAGACGAGGAAGTGGAAATCTATAGTGGGCTTAAAGGGGAATTTATGACCACCATAAAGATCCTCTCATTTGATTTGAATGAAGCATTTCATGACACCATGATGTGGGTGTGTGCGGTTCATTAGAAAAAAGAACAGGTGCAGGCTTGTCAGGAAGTTAAAGTGGGGCTTATTCACCACAGACAGAACAATTGCATGCATTCTTCTTCTTCATGCAGGAATATATGCAATCAGACAGTAGGACATGTAGTCTTTTTAAGAAAGCCTAATCCACTTATGCAACATGACTTTCTCCTCAGGCGTCACAACTGTACTCCTGAACAATACAACTTTGTTAAACCCCCCTCAGACAACAGGCAGTAAGCTTAATCACAATTACATAAGAGCAGAGTTTTAAATAGAGGTCATTAAATACCTCAGAGGCTGCTGTCTGCAGCATGTCCAGCTGCTGCTGCTAGTGCTACCTTCACGGACGCCTCGGTCCTGGGACGCTCCGCCACTCCGCCGCTCAGATCCCGATCAGCTCTGCTTTAAAACAACTTGATGTGTCGCCTCCCTGCGTGCTGTCAAACATCCGCTCATCCTCTTGCAGGAAATGACGTCGAGACGGACGGCGACGAGGCGCGCACACACCCCCCTGACACACCTATGGTTTCAACCAATGGGAAGGCGGGGATTTGAAAACGCACCACCGCGCTCCGTTCACTTTCAGCAGGACGCAATCACTTCTCGGTGGCTCGAGGCGTCACGGGGTCGGTGTGGACGTGAACCGGATGAACCGGAGACGGTGGTGTGTTATTATCTGTGTCAGTAAAACACATCTCTCTGGCTTTAGTGGCTCTGTCTCCAAGCAGCATGGTTTTTTAAATCATCTACAATAGAGACACTGTAAATCACTCAGTGTCATTGAACGTCACCATCAGATATTATTATAGGACATTAATTACGTCAACGCTCAATAAAATTACAGTTTTTCACAATAAAATGTCAAAGAACAGAGACCTACATGGTTGCCTGTTGAATATTACACATTATATATAATAGTATGTTTGCATATAGTAGTTTACTCCATATTATAAGATATTAATTAGGTAAACGCTCAATAAAATTACAGTTTTTCACAATAAAATGACATAAAATAGAGAACTACCCAGTAGTTCTCTATTTTTTGCCTGTCGAATATTATACATTATATATAATAGTATGTTTAATGATAGTTTAGTGCCTATTCCATATTATAAGATATTAATTAGGTAAACGCTCAATAAAACTCCCGTTTTTCACAATAAAATGTCAAACAACAGAGACCTGCTAGGTTTCCTGTTGAATATTATACATTATATATAATAGTATGTTTTGTATAATGGTAGTTTAGTAGCCTACCGAGTAGGCTACTAAACTACCATTACTAAACCTAATTAATATCTTATAATATGGAGTAGGCCCTACTCCATATTATAAGATATTAATTACGTAAACACTCAATAAAACAACTGTTTTTCACAATAAAATGTCAAAAAACATATACCTACTAGGTTGCCTGTTGAATATTATACATTATATATAATAGCATGTTTGTATATGGTAGTTTAGTAGCCTAATTCATATTATAAGATATTAATTAGGTAAACGCTCAATAAAACGACCATTTTTCACAATAAAATGTCAAAACACATACAGTAGACCTACTAGGTTGCCTGTTGAATATTATACATTATATACTGGAAAAACAAAATTTGGAAACTTGTGTTTGGTGGATTATTTCTCTGTTGTTTCAATGCTAATGGTCATTGTATTTTACATTGTTGGAAAGCCTGTTTATTTACCTTCGCAATGATGTCCAACTTGTAAGGATCATGCATTTGTGGGATGAGCAGCACAGCTGATTATGTAGGTAGCGCCCAAGAAATATTTGCCAAAATGCTCTGCCAACGGTAAACAGTGTATTCTCATAAGGCTACCAGGAAGCCTGCAATGACTGCCCTTCACCGTCAGGCCCGTTTGTGCTGGTGTCAACAACACAGACAATGGAACCTGAACATGTGGGGGAATGTCATGTTCAGTGATGAGTCCAGGTTCTGTCTGCCAAAGTTGGATGGCAGGGTCAAAGTATGGAGACGACGCGGAGAACGCTATGCTGATTGTTTCACCGATGGAGTAACAGCTTTTGGTGGGGGCAGTGTCATGGTGTGGGGCGGCATCTTCCTCACTGGCAAAACAAGGTTTGTCATCATTGAAGGCCATCTTAATGCAGGGAGATATCGGGATGAGATTCTGCAGCCAGTGGCGATCCCATATCTCCACAATCTGGCACCTAACTTCATCCTCCAAGATGACAACGCTCGCCCCCATAGAGCCAGGGTTATCACAGACTACCTCCACAATGTGGGAGTAGAGAGAATGGAACGGCCTGCCAAGAGTCCAGACCTCAACCCAATTCAACACTTTTAAAATCAGCTTGGGCGTGCTGTACGTGTTAGAGTGACCAACACAACCACGCTGGCTGACCTGCAACGAATCCTGGTTGAGGAATGGAACGCCATCCCACAGCAACGTGTGACCAGGTTGGTGACCTGCATGAGGAGGAGGTGCCAGGCTGTTGTGGCTGCGTATGGATCTTCCACCGCTACTGAGGCTCCTGACGGTGGATTAAATGAATAAAGTGTAAAATTGCCAATATGTGTTGTTTGTTCCTTGTTACTGATAGAGAGTTCAATCATCCAATCCACCAAACAACTGAAAACAAGAGTCAACACCAACAGGAGAATACACTGTTTACCATTGACGGAGCATTTTGGCAAATTTTTCTTGGGTGCTCCCCACATAATCAGCTGTGCTGCTCATCCCACAAATGCATGATCCTTACAAGTTGGACATCATTGCGAAGGTAAATAAACAGGCTTTCCAACGATGTAAAATACAATGCCAATTAGCATTGTAACAACAGAGAAATAATCCATCAAACACATGTTTCCGAACTTTGTTTTTCCAGTTTTTATATAATAGCATGTTTTGTATATGGTAGTGTAGTAGCCTACTCCATATTATAAGATATTAATCAGGTAAACGCTCAATAAAACAACCATTTTTCACAATAAAATGTCAAACAACAGAGACCTTCTAGGTTGCCTGTTGAATATTATACATTATATATACATATATATTATTATATATAATAGCATGTTTGTATATGGTAGTTTAGTAGCCCATAGATGTGTAGAATATAGGCTACTGTATATGCAGTGGTGCAATAGTAGGCCTACTACACTTGAATTTGAGGTACTTGTACTTTACTTGAATAAATCAATGTTATGACACTTCATACATCTACTTCAGAACATTTCAGGAGTTAAATATTGTACCTTTTTAAGCCACTACAATATGCCACATATATTTAACTGCTTTACTTTCCAGATTAAGATTTTACTCACAAAATGCATCAGTAGTAATTCTCTAATAATATACTATATCATAATAGTTTAATAGTTGAATTACGAGTACTTTTATTTTTTATATTATAAGTTTACGTTTCAACATAGGGATTTTACTTGCAAGGGAGTATTTCTATATTGCAGTATTACTACTTTTACTCAAGTAAAGGATCGGAGTACTTCCCCCACCACTGCATATACTGTATATCATATATGTTATAGTATAGAAATAACAATGAAACTGGTATAAACATGTAACAATATTCTTATGCTCATCAAAATATTGATATGTTGGTCTACCAGATGTTTTCATATTGTAAAGTCATTTTTTTTAAATAATAGTGTAAAATTGAGAGGTAGGTGTGCAGCAGTGAGGAGTGTTCTTAGGGTAACGTGTGGTCGTATGTAATCCCTGATTTCATCAGCAGTAAACACGACTATATTAAGTGCAGGTTAATAGGGAGCCTATGAGCCGTGTTATCCTATTAATAGACTAATTAGAGGTAGTAAATCATAGGTGCATATTCCTGACATTCCTTTGCCGCTAAGTTTTGCACAATCCACATCTTGAAAACCTCTTTCTGGTGGATTTGCTTCTCTTCTTTACATTTATTTCTTTATTATTTGTATAGTTTACCAAAGAAAATCAACATGGAATAACCTGTAGTTTTCTTTGCAGAATGAGCATGGAACCACAATGAACAATTATGTATATTAAATAACACGCTTAAAATGAGCATTTTCCTTTTTATCTTTGCCTCATAGTCTTTATAACTTGTCAGCCTTATATATATAAAATGAAGTGTGGACTGCCAACACCCCCGAGTTAAGCACAACATGTTCTATCTAGCGCCACCTACTGTGTAGTGATGTTCCAGTGTCTCCATCCTGAGGAGGTGAGAGACTGTCTGGGGGTATTTATCTTTTCCTGCTGACTTCCACAGTAAAGCGAGACAATTAAACTCTTCTGAGGATGCTCAGTGTGTTTTCACACAGACACGTGGGAGGGTGATAATTTATGATTTCTTGCGGGAACCTCGGCACCTGGTCTCTTGTTCCATCTGTGAGGGAAACACAACATGCTCATGTTTTCTGAATTAGAGACGCTCTTCCACACTCTGAAGCTCCGTTAAGTGAAATACACTGTGAACCAGAAAGCAGCTTTGAGCAAGTCTGGGATGCAAACTAGAAACACTCTGAACTTACAGTTCAGCTCAAATCAAATGGAATCTTTTTTTTGTATACTTTGAATTTTGAAGCATTGAATTATTTTCTGTAAATGTGTTTTCCTTTGATCTAGTAAATGAACATCGGCCTATTTCATGGAAAATGAACAAAAAATAAAGACAAATACAACATTCTTCTAAATAGATGGATACAGCACATCTTCATGCTAAAGCCTGAGCTACAGAGGCATATTGCTGAGGTATAATGAGCTTATTATAAGGATTACAAAATAAATTCCAACAGCTAGGTATTTACTGCTGTACCTCAGTAGACACTGAAAGGATCAGACTCCAGTCATTGTTTGTTCTTCTATTATTTATTACCCAGTCTTTATTTATTTATTAAGGAAACAGTACAAAGTTAAAGCACTCATGATGCTGAAAATGTACTTTCTAAAAAACGCTTGCACTTTTCCATACTATCTACACGCATTACTGTAAAGTCATATTGTGATTTGGCACCACTCACCCATTTGTCGTGCTTATAGTGAACGAGATTGTCAGTTTATCCCTAAAGTAGAAAGATGCCACGTGTGCTGCTGTGATGTACTGCTGCCCTCCAGGGAAGGCAGTAGGTTGTACAGTTAGCTCCTGATGGGGTAAAATCACAACCCTGAAACCACACAACCTACTACCTCACCCTGTACGAACACCATGACTCACCCAGGTCGCTGGGTGGGAAGAAACATCTGGATTTGAAGGTTCATCTGGTCACTGTGTAAATTAATTCCACAACTACTGTGTTGCTGTTACGTGAATACGGCGAGATTAGTGATAATACATTATTCAAATATCAGCTAATGGAGCCATTTTTGTTAAAGCATTTGCAATTATAATCAGCACATTTGAAGTAACAGACTCCTAAACTTACATTTTAATAACCAAAAAAAGTTTTAAATTCCTCAAATTGTCTATATTTCACAAATACACTCTAATGACGGGCAGGTAATCAGAACGGAAAGCCTACACGTTGAATGTACAGTACAAGAAATGAGGAAATTCTTCAACATACCATGCTGCAGCACCTATTTTATCTACCTCTTAATTGTATGAAAACTTTCATCTCTAACATTACATATATACATACATGCTGTATATATATAAAAAGGATTAGCAGTGGTGAAGTTGTATTTTCCTTCGTGACATTGCCGACGATGATGATGAAGATGATGATGAAGGCGGCATCACAGTCGCTTCAGGAAAGACAGTAAGTTGTATAGTCATCTGACAGCTTGGGAATGACCCTAAAACTATACAACCTACTACCTCACCCCAAAGGACAGTTCATCTCCTGCAGGAAGTCTCTCATGTCACTCGGCTGATGGTCGACCTGCTGGGAACACAAACTCTAAACCACAAAAGGCCCCTCTAACATAAGTTATAAGTCATAAAAAGATACCTAATCTTTTTTTTTGTGGGCTGAAATATGAAATACATTTCCACTGATGAAGACTGAGTTGCAGTTGAAAGCTCAGAAAAAGATACCTAGTGGGCCTTTGAGTTGAGATTATCTTGTCAAGAATAAACCTCATGTATTATTACTGTATTATACATTTTGTAAGTATATATGTTATTAATTTGAAACACACAGGAGAGTTTTAATAACTTTCAAAGTAACTGAAGAAATTAAAAACTGATCAATTTTATTTCTTTTTTATTTTCTATTTATTCTTCATTTATTTAAATTCTTTTAATTTATTTTTTTAATCTAAAGCTTTAGGACCAGTATTACCTGGGGACTTCTGGTAATTTGTAATAATTGCGTAGGTTGTCTGTAATGTTAATTTTGTTTGAATCTGCATTATTTGTCAAGTAAAAATTCTACCACAAATTTCCTACCATATTTCGTGATATTATTATTCCCGTGCAAATCGGTATCGTGGTAATTTTAGGTCGTTTTTTGTTTTTTTTCCTGGTCAAGAATTATGGAGGCTGTGTTTAGAAATAAGAAATGAAAGTTTTGACAGCATATTGGTTGTGTGGGCACCGGAGCAAGAGGTCTATGTGAGTATTATATAAACATAAATAGGCCTATATAATATAAGAATATGTATAATATTAAATATAAATATTATATAGTATAATATGTTTAATATAAGCAGATGTAACCCAGGGCATAATGTCAATACATTTGAGTAAAATACAGACTTCCCTTACCCTGTGCGAATGCACAGCATGACATGTTTTTATTTGTTTTTTATTGAATAATCTATGTACAATATTATCTTTAAATTACTTAACCTAATGTAAGTAGGGTTCAGTGTTTGTTTTATTACTTTTGATAATTACGTTTTATTGCTTTCTATATTTGCAGGAAATCCCATTAGATGTGAAAGTAGAGCAGAGTGAACTGTGCATCTAACCGTGTGTCATAAACTGAGATTATGTCTTCGTGCCTTAATTGTTGCAAAACCAAAGAAAGCTGTCAGAATACTTCCTGGATGTCACTTAAGCTTGACAGGTCGACTCCTCTCTGCGGCGGCTCGCCTCCTCTCGGGTTTCCTCGGCCTGATGGAGACAAATGAGAGGAGAGAG